>NW_025228365.1:0-13261 GCF_018294505.1 Triticum aestivum | reverse complement strand
CGACCTCCCTCCCTCGCTCCCTAGCTCTCCCTCCCTCAGGTCCGTCTGACCCATGGGCGGATGAGGCCCGACACCGTAGCCCTTCACCCACCCACCAATGAATGGATGGGGACCGGGCAATGAGGGCGCGGTGGCGGAGACGTCCATGGCAAACGCGAGTCGGCAGCTAGCCATCTCCGACAATTCCGGCAGTCGGCAGCCGGCCATTTCTTCTTCTCCTCACTTCTAATTCCTGCGTTTGTTTGTTTGTTTTTTGTGCAGGTAGCTCTGGTGCTGCTGCTGCTCCCTCCTTTGCTCTGCCTCCTCCTCCTAGATGCTGCTCCCTCCTCTGCTCTGCCTACTCCTCCTAGCTACTGCCCATGGAAGGTTTGAAATCTCCCTCCCTCCCTCTCCCTCTCTCTCTCTCATGGAAGGTTCCGGTTTGATCTGACAAACCACTTCTTATTTGTTATTATGCGTGCAGCAGCGACAAGGTTTGTTTGGTACAACAGCGGAACGACGAGCTGCATCTTCAAGGTCAGCAGCAGTAGCAGCTACATGGATGCAGGGATGCCACCATGGATGAAAGAGCAACTCAATTTGGTAGCCCCCCTCTCTTGATGCATAAGTGACAAGTTTTTTTGCTGCTAGGACTAGACCACACCTACTATACTACTATCAGTTTCATTTCTACTAATTGATGAGCGTGGGAATTTTTGTTGTTGATGAGCACATGTTGCACATAGCAGCCGTAGCTACTCAAGTCCCTAGTTGCACGACAATGCTCAATTCTAGCCTCCTTGTATAGCTCAATAAGAAATGGATGCCAACTCCTCAAAAGCATTCTGTCAACATAAATAAACATCATTTTTCAGCAACTAGGCACATCATTTTACCACATAGAAATGCACTTCTGTTTCTTAGATTGCTACGATGCATTCGCCAATCCTGCCAACTAATAAAGTGTATTCTAGTTTGAAGGTTTACTGTTTCATAGTAGCCAAATAAATAGCCTGCATTTAATAATTCTTTTGCTACTTTAAATATAATCATGTAGTGGCAAAATTCATGAAATCATTCTGGCAGTAAATACTGTAGTTCTAGTTGGCCCAACCTCAATTCTGGAAGTACAAATTATTGCTATTTTTCTCATAAGATTATAGCTTGAAACATACTATCTAGAAATTATTTCTCCATTGTCATTGCTTTCCTAACTGAATCTTCATTTCAGATTACATACATCTTCTTCCACTGGAAGAAGGGAACTCCATTCGCTGATGATCAAGGGATGTATAATAGATTGACTTGGTGGGAGCAAATGGACAAAGGCAAGTAGCTTACTCGCAACAGAAAATTTCTTGTTGTGGTTCATGTAGTCCTGTAAATGTTATTCTGTTTCAATTTTATTAATATTGCTTTTGGGAGCTTATTTGGCAAGGAACAACATGGCCAGATGTATGCACAAAGATTGATTCTGGCTAGTCAGAAATACCACACTTATTCATTAATTATGCAAATAACACTTGTTAGTAACATCTAGGTCTAACTTGCATATTCACGCCATTATACATGTGTAAGGATTGGGCATTGCTCTATCGCTCTATTCATGCCATTATACATGTGTAAGGATCTGGCGGCAGTACTATTGGTTATTATTTATAAGAAGTCATACTGATCATGAAAAATATGCCACAGTAAACTTTGAAACAATGCTGATAACAGTTTCACACAGTTGTGCCCCTTTATATTGCTTGCTCTCACTCAATAGGCACCATTTGTGCATTTTTGTTCCATATCTCTTACCCTGATATTGAAAAAGTAATTAAGTCTTGAACTACTTGAATCATTGATGTGCTGTAAATCTATGCTCGGTTCTATATGCGAAGGTGGACACTACCTTTGCTGCTTGCGTCTTGAATAAATAAATTAAATTCTGTAATGATGATCTAAAATGTCACACAGGTGACCATTTGTGCTGTCACCGCCGTCGTGCCGGTTGGAGGTGCTGCTGCTGCATCTGGCGGAGCTGCAGCTGCCGCCCCAAAGGGCAACCTTCATCAAACACAACCCCATAACAGGGCCTCAAGGTTCCGTGCCCCAACGCCCCTCTTTCTAAATTACTGAAACAAAAATGGCTAGGCCTGATGTGCCTCTTGTATCTGTTGCTCGATTTGCTATGATTTGATTCACCAAGAGTGATTCTTCTACAGTCTTGTAGTATGGTTAAATGGAACAACAAGGGATGTTTCTAATTTGGTTATTGCTAGAATAATTCATCAACTTGAGATATGCTGGGATGTTTTGCCTGTCCTTACTGAAGAAGATGGGAATGGAATTTAATTGGATGGTCCCTTTCATCGTGCTTAATTATGTTCTGCTTGAGTTTACTGCCTTATTATGTTCTGCTTGAGTTGACACTATTTATGTCCAAACCTGGGTTTATACTCTTTGCTTGTCGTCATCACTCATCGGTTGGGCTGTTTACTTAATGTATTTGTTGTCCGATTGCTCCATCATATTTCCTGATGTACTTCTGCATATATATATGTTGGTTGTAATCTGCTTGAACGATCCAAGTACTTGATATTCCATTTTGTTCTTGTAGGTGAATGGAGCTTGTGTTGTTGATAGAACACCGTTGATGACTTCTTCCTATGTTGAAGAGCATGTTCCGTGGTATCCAAGAATAGCTAGCTTTAACTTGGCAGAGTGTTTTATTTTTCAATCACAATATTTGTGATTGTGTGCAATATTGTATGGTTATGTACGTGAAGTTTTAAGTTCCTGGGCATGCAATATTTGTAGGTTAAACTGGTTGTTGTGATGTGAACGAGTGTATGGAGTTTCACATGTTCTGTTCTGTACAGAATATATTGTAATAAACCTATTTTAGTTGTTATTTGAAGATTTTCATATTCTTTTCTTCTTTCTGTTTTATATATACTGCTTAAAAAGCAATGTGGATCTACTGCCAGGAAAAATCTGACAATTGGGACCCATCTAAAAACTGGACCACAAAAAACCCTCGAAAATAAAAATGAAATGGACCGCAAAAGGCCATGCCTAGAAAATAAAAAGGCCAAATTGTTGGGCTAGGCCCATATAGCTAGAGAAAATATACAATAAAAAGGCCGAATTGTTGGGCTAGGCCCATGTAGAAAACCGAATTGGACCGGGCTGAATCTTGTGTCACACCAGCTTGCCACGCTGGATGCCTACGTGGCATGGGGAGGTTGCTAGTGACCAAAAATTTGGTCATGGAACCAACGACCTTTTACATATCACAAAGAAGTTCACTAATTTCAGTTTACGACCGCCAGCTTTTGACCTTCTGTTTTTGGTCACAAAAAGGTCGCAAATGAAAACAATGACCTTTCAATGCCCAATAGCGAGGGTCACAAGTTGACATATTTCTTGTGGTGCCACAAAGCAGCATCTAGTTAGAAGCAAAAAAGAGAGATTGGTGCTCACCGGATAGGGCCACAGTCGATGATGTTTGGGGATGCGGCAGATGATGTAAGACCCAAAGCGATAGGAGCTGGCGGCGGAGCTCTTGCTGGCGTGCACGAGCGGAGCTGCTGCAGCGACGACGGGCACACACAACTACACAAGAGCGTCTCCCTCCCGGCTTCAGATCGGGCGCGGGCACCCGCGAGCCTGATCTCGTACCCTCCAAAACAGCAGCACGACCAGGCATACAGCCGGTCTATCTGCCACCGTCGACACGGGGCCGCGCACCGAGAAACCGTCGGTGAGACTTGAGACCGCCCCTCCACCAGGGGTCGAGGTAGCTGACGGAGACAACGCGCGTAAAGGAGCACCTCTGGTCCTCACCTCCAGCAGCTCCGACCCACTGGAATCACGACACCAGCAAGCGTGGGTCCCTCGCCTCCGCCGCCATCGACATGGCCGCAGCAGCCGAGATCCACCAACCGCATGATGCGCGTGAGCCTCCATCTCCACATAGCGCCACTGAACCACGCTGGGATCGCCGCCAACACCGTCGCCAGAGTAAATGAAAGGGCTGGGACGGTGTTGGTGGGGGTAGATGGGGCGACTGTGTGGCAGAGAAATGGGTAAGGAGTGGCTGGGACGGGGAAACACAGGAGTGGTGGTGGGGAGCGTTCGCGGCGTTAGTCAATTTCCTCGAACGAAATAAAAAGCTGACCTGGCTAATTTCCTCTGTTCTAAGATTCATACCTGAATCCAATGATGAAAAGCACGTTCGGCCCAAAAGCTTAAAATACTGGTTGTTCGGAAGTAATTGATTCCGATAATAAAACAGTTTTGCTAAGTACTCCGTCGACTGAGACTTTGTTTTGTCTCAATCGATGCTATATTCCTTTGATCTTGCATGGAGATCCATGCAAAAAGGATTCTTCATTTTTCTTTTCTTTTTCTCCTTGTACTATATCACTTGACTGAGGTTAAGTCTCAGTCGACTGAGACTTAGCCACTACCACAATAAAATTTTGACAAATGTAATTAACAAATGGTAAAAAAGTTTAGAGGAATCATTCACCGATCACGGACAATGTTCCGCCGCCCATACAACATTGGATCCCATCTGATCATACCGCACACGTTCACATATGTTTTTAGTAGCCCCAACCAGCCATGTGCCCCTTACCTTATCTTCAAAAACCTCGGTTGTCTTCTCCTAGCCATTTTCCTCTCTTTCTCCGAACTCTCATCCCCGCAGGACGCAGGTTCCATTTGTAGCCGCCCCAAGTCCTCAAGTCGCGTCCGCCGTATCGGGAAAGCACCGGCATCCGCATCCACGGGGAGCCGCGTCCGCCGTCGCCCCGCCCTCCCGAGGGAGCACCGGCGTGGACAAGCATGCATGGTTATTGCCTCCTCGAGCTCAGTCACAACCGCTGGTGCCGCCATAACAACAGTTCCCACAAGTGTGCTAGTGTTGTGCTACGCGACGACGTTTATGCAACAAGACCTATGTTGCAAAAGGGTTCTCACAACACGACTTCTGTTACAAAAGTGAGGAAGACGCTCGGCCGCGAGATCATGTCAGATTCGAAGGCTCAGAACCCGATGGATCTTTTAAAAAGATCCGTCGGCCGACGCGTAGCACGCCCCAAAGAATTTGCCAGAGATTGAGGGGAAATGGATCTATTAATGAAAACTAGTAGAACGCCCGTGCATTGCCACGGGCCAACAAATGGATCTATCAGGAGCCCCTCAACTTCAGCTCTTTGGCCACTCTATTATTATTACTTCACTTGTTGTCAGCCCAATCCAAATCCATCTGGTGTTCCCTCCAAATTTGACAATTTGTTAAGTCCCATCATCCTAGATAATTGCTCGTGCGTTTCAACGGAGCATAAATATTATCCTCATGCATATGTTTTTTTTTCGAGGGATCCTCATGCATATGTTGCAATATTGTCAATTGATTAACCTTTTTTAGCCAAAATGTTTATGTTAAATCAGTTAGAATTTTTTTCGCGGGGTAAAAGGGATTTGTATTACTCAAGAGCCAAGAAGGTCCTCCCTACACAAGCTAGGGATATTGTCCGGGCCAGAGCGGAGCCAGACCACAGTACGGTCCTCCGTCCTTCCAAAGTTCGCCAACGCATGGCTTACATTATTCTGCTCTCGAGAAATATGAATAACATGACACTTCCTTTCACTCATAAGATGCTTCCCTTCCGAGACCACCATGGCATACTGTGAGCGGTCTTGTCCTGAGGCATTGATCAGTTGCACTGCCTGCAGACTATCGCACTCGGCGATAAACGGCAACTCCGTCCATTGGAGGGCCAAAGCTATGCCCTCCATGCACCCAGCCAGCTCGGCATGTAGAGGGTCCGGGCAAGACCATAGCGAGCGACACACGAAGAAAATAATGGCCCCTTCCTGGTCACGGAGCACCATTCCCGTCCCGGCCCTCCCATCATCATGGGAAAAGGAGCCATCGACATTCAGCTTCGTCCAGTTGGCGGGTGGGGGACTCCATTTGTGGACTATTCGTGGCACACCTCCCACATGTGATATAGGTTGTTCTGCACCTTCTTGTTGGATGGTCATCTTCCCTTTGTCCCAATCTCCCTGTGGATACTGCTGGATCCCGAGCAGTGAGGTTACATAGCTCTGCAAAAAGCGACGGGATACCTCCACAGGCGGCGCCGGTTTGTCATGAGTGATCTCGTTGCGCACATGCCAACATCTCCACAACAGCATAATCAGGCGCAGCCGGTCCCCTTCATTGCTTTCTGCAATTAGGTTCAGGAGCCACTCTGGGCCGGTGTTACGGACTGACTCGATGTCCGGTAGACTCCACACCTCCGTCATAGTCCACCACAAATGCACCGCCCGAGGGCACCTGCAAAACACATGAAAAGTGTCCTCGCGCTCGAGACCACATAATGGGCATATATCAGTAACCTCCATGTGTCGACTGAATTTATTAGACCATGTGGCAAGGGAGTTAGTAGCCAAACGCCATGTAAACACACGCACCTTAGGAGGAGCAGGGCACCTCCATAATAATGCCCAGATGGCACGTCGCCCGTCCGGTGCCCTGCTCGCTGCGACTGAAGAGGGACAAAGCTTGTCCTCAAGCGCCAGCCGGTACGCGCTACGTACGGTGAAGATACCAGTACGTTCTGCACCCCATGCAAGGAAATCTGCCCCCAGCCGAGGGGACGCTTTAATCTTTAGTATCTCCTGAACATCAACGGGCAAAAAGTACTGTTGAAGTAGGGTTCCGCGCCATGCACCATGCTCGTCTAGTAGCTCTGAGACTCGGCGGAGACAGCACCTTCCCTATTGGGTAATTGGTGGCCGACCAACAGGGTGTGGTATCCAGGAGTCCCGCCAAATTCGGACCGACTGCCCATTACCGATGCGCCAGACTAAGCCTTTCTTCAGCAATTCCAACCCATGCAAAATGGCCTGCCAAGTTTGCGACGCGTTGCTAGTGAAAACAGTATCTTCTAATCGTCCATTAGGGAAATACCTTGCCTTCAAGATGCGCGTACAAAGACATTCCGGGTTGACCAAAATACGCCATGCTTGCCGAGCTAACATTGCTTGGTTGAAGAGTCTGAAGTCTTTGAATCCCATACCGCCAGCCGATTTGGGCCTCAGCATCGAGTCCCAAGATTTCCAGTGGGTTTTCCTCTTGCCTCTGTACGCGCCCCACCAGTAGCTACGAATCATCCGCCCCAAATCATCGCAGGTGCTTCTAGGAAATTTAAACAAACTCATTAGGAAGGTGGGTAGGGCCTGCGCCACCGCCTTAATAAGAACCTCACGTCCTGCTTGGGACATCAATTCTCCCCACTGTATAATTCTCTTTGTCAGGTGTTGCTGAAGATTGTGTAGTTTCCCTTTTGAAAAGCGGCCACTTGGCGTTGGAAAGCCAAGATATTTTTCCTCAAAGCTCATATTCACCACGTCCAAGTTGTGCATGACCTCCTGCTTTTTAGCTTGTGAACATTTGGGGCTGAACATTATAGAGCACTTGGCAGGATTTATGAGCTGGCCCGTAGCTCTAGCATATGTATTGATAACTTCTTTGACTTGGGCAGCCTCCTCTCCATTAGCACGAAAGAACAATAAGGTGTCATCGGCGAACAGGAGGTGTGAGATGCCTGGAGCTTGGGTGCACACCCGGAGTGGAGTGAGGCGGTTGGCTGCAATCTCCTGTTTTAGAATAGTATCAAGACCGTCAGCAACAAAAAGAAAAAGGAAAGGTGAGAGGGGGTCTCCCTGCCGTAGTCCACGAGATGGTGCGAATGAATCCGAGAGGGCTCCATTGACTTTCACACAATACCTCACCGAGGTGACACACCTCATTATCCAATCCACCCATCGGTGAGAGAAACCCATCTATTGCATCACTCGCTCCAAGAAAACCCATTCTACCCGATCGTAAGCCTTGGACAGGTCTAGTTTATAGGCACAAAAGCTCTGCTCCGGGTCCTTCTCCTGTTTGATCGCATGAAAACACTCAAAAGCGATTAATGCATTATCTGTAATTAATCTGCCTGGTACAAAGGCGCTCTGCTCTGGGGACACCAACTCATCCAAAATAGGCCTCAATCTATTGACCAGGCATTTGGCTATCACCTTATATATGACATTATAGAGACTGATAGGCCGAAAATCAGTGAGTCGGGACGGCGAGTCAATCTTGGGGATCAAAACAATGACCGTGCTGTTTATCCCGTCCGGCATGACTCCAGAGGCAAAAAATAATTTAACCGCATTAATTATGTCATCCTTCATCACCGTCCAATGCCGCTGGAAGAATCTCGCGGGGAACCCATCCGGCCCCGGCGCCTTTAGGGGCCCTATCTGGAACATTGCATTAGAAATCTCCTCATCGGTAAAATCCTTGCATAGATTATTGTTCATCTCCACGGACACCTTGGGCTGTATAAGCTGTAACACATCATGTGGATCCAACATTGGGTCAGCTGTGAATAAATTATGAAAATAACATTTTTACCATCTGTAGCATGTTGGCCTGATCGGTGTGCATAACACCCGCCTCATCCGCCAGCCCTCGGATTTTATTCTTTCTCGCTCGCCAAACTGCCTTCCTGTGGAACATCTTGGTGTTACGATCCCCTTCCTTTAGCCAAACAATCCGAGATTTCTGGAGCCACAACATTTCCTCCCTGTATAACAGCTCATTCATCTTGTCCATCTCCAGTCTTATTTCAGCTCGGTCTGCATTCATATTGGTTAGTTCCTCAAGCCTAGTACCTTTCTTTTCTAGCTCCCGTGTAACATTGCCAAAAGTTTTATTACTCCAAGTGTGTAGATCAGCCATAACAGTAGCAAGGGCCTCCCGTACATCTCCCAGGTTCCTCTTCGTACCTTTGCTTGACCAAGAGTTTGTGATAATGGCCTCTAACGCCGGCGATCTCTCCCACATCAACTCGTACCGGCGGCTGCTGTGAGGCCGCCTGTCCTGTTCCAGCGAAAACTTGAGGAGCAGCGGACTATGGTCCGACGCCGGCGACACAAGGTGTGCCACCGAAGCTTGCATAAACATGTCTCTCCAGTCATTGGACGCCACCGCTCTATCCAGCCGAACTTGGACGTTCGCCCGGCCACTCCGCCTATTATCATATGTGAAGGGGTGCCCTGAAAAACCAAGATCAGTGAGTCCACAAGCTTCAAGTGCATCCTGAAAATTAATCATTTGACCAGCAGGTCTCGGAGTTTCCGATTGATGCTCAAAATCCCACATAGCCTCATTGAAGTCACCGATAATCACCCATGGCAAAGCGCTCTGAGCATGCAGACCTTTGAGCTTATCCCACATCATGTGTCTATTTTCTACTCTCGGTTTGCCATAAACAAATGTAGCTCTCCATAATGGCTTGTCCGGGGACACACGCAAATACACGTCAATCAATCTTTCATTAGCTTCTTGCACATCGACATACATAGACTCATGCCAAAATAGTGCTAGGCCGCCACTACGACCATTACTACTGACTCCTTCAAAACCAGAAAGCACTAACCTATTACGCAAACGATACATCTTATTTTTATTTTGCCTAGTCTCACACAAGAAAACAAGACTTGGGGATTGCGTCATAACAAGAGACGCGAGATCATGAACAGTCGAGGGATTCCCCGCCCCTCGGCAGTTCCAACTTAGCCAATTCATTGCTCCTGACGGGGCGACGCACCCGACCCCGTCAGTTTACCGGCGGCCCCAAGGCCGGTTGCCTCCACTCCATCCATGTTGTCCGAGTCCATCGTCTCCTCATCTTGGTTCTTGCCTTTGCCACTCTGCTGAATCTTCCCTCGTTTCTGCTTGTTGACAACGCCCCTCTTTGCATGCACCACCATAGCTCCCTGGTTGGGATTCAGGTCGTCGGACGCTTGCCCACGTGAAAATCTCTTCCCCAGAACAGAATCAGCCTCTTGCATGTATTGATCGGATTCAGCAGATGAAAAATCCAAGGTGTCGTGAAGGTTACGCATGGCCGGGATCATATCCTTGCTCCCAAGGTTGCTGCTGTGGCTCGGCTCACTCCCAGGTGGGCGTACTAAAAGTGGCAGTGGCGCAGGTATTCTACCTCCAAGGAAGACGAACTCTGGAGGTTCAGATAATGCCCGCACCGTACGGACTCTGCTGGCTCAGCTCTCTGCCCAGCCAAGTGTACACGCATAGCTAAAACACGATCAGAAATGTCCGTGTCCATGTTGTGTCCGTCAGAGCTGCTGTGTTCGCCAAAACCGTCGTGAGCATCAACCTGTACTAGTATCTCTGGTGTTTGCTGCTGCTCTTGACTTCCCTTCCCTCTACGCCTCTCTCTTGGCTTTCCAAGAACCTCAGAGGGAGCATTACTAGCAATTTTCAGCCCCCGTCTTGCTGCAGGCCGGGTTCCAGGTGCCACAAACGCTGATCTATTCTCAAACTTTCTGTACGGAGAGCACCTCAACCCTTCATCATATGCTCGGGTCGGAACACCCAACCTTTTATTCTCGCAATGGTTGCCATCGTGGCCTATGAATCCACACCAGAAGCAGTAGTGGGGCACCCTCTTGTAACGGAGTGGGTAGATAACTTGTTTCGTCGGGTCCTTGCCGATGGTAATTTTGGTCTGGAGCCGGCGGCCAAGTGGCAGGTCCACACGTATACGCAAGAACTCGCGAACCCTGCTCCCATCAGCCTCAGCATCCACCTCCATGACGGTACCCAACAAGCCTGCAAGAAATTCGCCATACGCAATAGTCTGCTTTCCCCACGGAACGTTTTATACACGGACCCAGATCGGGACTGAATACAGTACAGCCTCAGAAGGCTGCTCTCCTTCCTTGAACGGGCCAACAATGAGTGCGTTTCCCTTGAAAATCCAAGATCCTCCTCTTGCTACAAAGTTGTAATATCCCTCGGAGAAGAAGGTCACCGCATACCAATTGTTCTTAATCCTTGCAATATTGAGGCCTGTTCGTACCTTCCAGACCTCGCTGAAGTGTTCCGTCATGTCGTCGACGTTTGGCCGCCCGATGCTGACGTAACGGGCGAGCAATCTCCATCGTGGCGGCGCCGCCACCGGCCCCACTGCAGGTTCCTCTTCCACAACAACATCATCATCTAGGTTCACCTCGCCGCCAATACTGACCTCCGGACCATCCAGCCCCACACTTTCCTTTCATCCCAGTTGCTGGTGTGATCAAACTCTTCCGCCGGCTCGATCTAACCTCCGGAACCCCACGCGGGCACCATCGCATCGCCACCGAACGACTTTGGGTGGGTAGGGGCCTCATCGGCCCCCCTTTTTCACCCCCATTGCCAGCGGACGACATCGACGGAGAGCGCGCGGTTGCTGCAGATGTAGCTTCAGGGTCGAAGAGCGGGTTACTGAAAGGCGCGATCTTGCCAGGAAGATTGCGACGGACTGGAGGACTTATGAGAGTCCCGCCCGCCACAGTTCCCTTGCCGGTCACGGCCCCAGACGGGTCCTCCTTCCTTCCGAGGCGAAACATAGACGGCTTAGACTCCCTCCGTAATCCGGAGGACGAACTACCACGTAGACTCATGTTGAGAAACGGCTTAGACTAGGGTGGAAGCAAGGGAATCGCCCATGGCGGCGGCGGAAACCCTAGGACGAGGACCCGTGGGTTTACCTGGAGCAAATCAATTAGAATTGAATAGCATCCTATCTAGAAACATTGACCTGCCAACAAATATGGAGGTAATGCGTCTCTCATTTATATACACATAATAGTTAAAACATTTGCATTCAAGCAAATATGGAATGTAATGAGAGGCGCACCTCTCATGTTTACACACAACAGTTACAGTAGCAGGTGATGAAACCCCCAGATTCTGAAACATTTTCCCTTCGATGAAAATGCTGGTACGCCTCTTTGGGAGGCAGAAGCATTTCAATGATTCATTTTCTTTTCAACCACGTACCCAAGTGCGACTCATATTTTTGTTACTTTTAGCGTTTTTGAGTTGTTTGTAAATTGCGATCCCTAATCCCATTTCACTACCCATTAATCAATCCATTCTTTGTAGTTGCAACTCATAACTGTGCAGATCCCTAATCCCATTCTACTACCCATTAATCAATCCATTCTTTGTAGTTGCAACTCATAACTATGCAGAGCCCTAATCCCATTCCGCTGCCCATTAATCAATCCATTCTTTATAGTTGCAACTCACTGTTTGTAAATTGCGAGCCCTAATCCCATTCCACTGCCCATTAATCAATCCATCTCACAAGTTTAGTACATTTATTTCCCACAAGTATGGCAGTTGAATAATGCCCAAGAACCTGAAGTCATTCACTTACAAAGAAAGAGGGAAGACACAAAACCATCTTGTTAGCTCACCAGTAAACAATTTGAGTCAGTGAAGAAGTGGATTACCATATATAGAACACAGGGGAAACCATCGTATCAGTGTGTGGCATACTCGGCTCCTTCCTTTCTCATCACTATTGTTGTTCTTGTTCTCTGCTGGTTGCTGTTCAAGAAAGAACATTTGTGAGGCCAAATAACCAAAAAATCTTGTTTATACAGACATAATAAAATAAACGGTGAACTACACAAAAATATCTTATTAATCATGCAATAAGCTGGCCCTACTCACATAAAAAATACAGGAAACAATATGTATATAATGATTTTACCTCATAATGAATTTTTGAGAATCATATTATATATGTGGATGGCTCCACTCAAAAAGCACGAAACTCCTCAAGTTGAAAACCTAAAATAAGGGAAATTCCTTCGGACATTTCAACAAAAGGAGAAAAGGTTATATTAACGACCAATCGGAATTTTCGAAAGTTCAGCACATCAGTCCCTTTCAGTAAATGTATACCTGCAAAGCAATTATTCCTCTAAGTGAACCCTGAACTCTTTTGTGTAACATGTAAATAATTTTTTTGTAACATCTAAATATAACATTAAATTACAGTAGAGAAACATGGTGTACATGCATGTGTCGTAGGTGGGCCTATCAGAATCACAAGAAAGACATTTAGTTATGAGAACGTCTTTTTTGTAAAGGCCAGAGAGGTTACATAATGAAAAGAAGAGTCAGAGAAAGGTACCACGTACCCAAGACATGTAGCTGGAGAATCACAGAACCCTCAATCAAAAACCTAATTGTCAGTGAAAATCGAATGGTAACCTTCCTCGCCTGATCTGAATGAACTCTTGTGAATCAGAGAAAATCTTCAGCGTCATTTTTGAAATAAATAAATACTGATAAGACCACAATGTTCTACAATCTCCATTGGAAATTTTGCAAGTTATTATTATTACTCATTTTATT
>NW_025228364.1:66015-69083 GCF_018294505.1 Triticum aestivum | reverse complement strand
GGTCAAACGCTACAGGGTTAGCCGGGACGGGGGCCCTGGGGGGTAGCAATGCCACCGGAGCGTCGTACCGGGCCCTCATACATGCGGGGTGGTGTTGTGGCATGTCCGAAGAGGCGGCACGCGTCTCCGGGTTGTGGCCCCCCTCACGGACGGCAATGAAACGGTAGTAGACGTTCTGCGGTAACGATGCAGCGTGAATATTATTAAATACTTGGAGCGCGATAAAATCATGAGTTTTTTACACAACGTGGGCACATGTGCTATAGGACTGATGGTAATTTTTCATAATTTTTTGTGATGGAGAAGTATCTGAACACTTCCCTCTACGCGGATTGCTCTTCGCACGTCTACGACTGTGGCCGGCGGCCTCCGGGGGCTAGCATACCGTCAAATCTTGCGTAGGCGGCCTCTCACAAATCTGGAAGTGTTGAGGCGGTTGCAAACGCCCAGCACGCGTCTCCGGGGTGTGCCCCTCCCCCTCACGGACGCCACCGCCGCCGGCACCTGGAGGAGGGAAACGGACGCGTCAGGTCTACACGGAGTGGATGTAGCTGTAGGTTCGGCCCGGATGTTGCTCCAAAGTGTTCCTCTGGGCCGACCTAACACAACCGGGTGGAGAGGTCCACTGGTCAAAGCCCGTCCGTGCAAAGTCAAAGGGCTAGATCCCGTGGTCAAACGCTACAGGGTTAGGCGGGACGGGGGCCCTGGGGGGTAGCAATGCCACCGGAGCGTCGTACCGGGCCCTCATACATGCGGGGTGGTGTTGTGGCATATCCGAAGAGGCGGCACGCGTCTCCGGGTTGTGGCCCCCCTCAGGGACGGCAATGAAATGGTAGTAGACGTTCTGCGGTAACGATGCAGCGTGAATATTATTAAATACTTGGAGCGCGATAAAATCATGAGTTATTTACACAACGTGGGCACATGTGCTATAGGACTGATGGTAATTTTTCATAATTTTTTGTGATGGAGAAGTATCTGAACACTTCCCTCTACGCGGATTGCTCTTCGCACGTCTACGACTGTGGTCGGCGGCCTCTGGGGGCTAGCATACCGTCAAATCTTGCGTAGGCGGCCTCTCACAAATCTGGAAGTGTTGAGGCGGTTGCAAACGCCCAACACGCGTCTCCGGGGTGTGCCCCCCCCCTCACGGACGCCGCCGCCGCCGGCACCTAGAGGGGGGAAACGGACGCGTCGGGTCTACACGGAGTGGATGTTGCTGTGGGTTCGGCCCGGATGTTGCTCCAAAGTGTTCCTCTGGGCCGACCTAACACAACCGGGTGGAGAGGTCCACTGGTCAAAGCCCGTCCGTGCAAAGTCAATGGGCTAGATCCCGTGGTCAAACGCTACAGGGTTAGCCGGGACGGGGGCCCTGGGGGGTAGCAATGCCACCGGAGCGTCGTACCGGGCCCTCATACATGCGGGGTGGTGTTGTGGCATGTCCGAAGAGGCGGCACGCGTCTCCGGGTTGTGGCCCCCCTCACGGACGGCAATGAAACGGTAGTAGACGTTCTGCGGTAACGATGCAGCGTGAATATTATTAAATACTTGGAGCGCGATAAAATCATGAGTTTTATACACAACGTGGGCACATGTGCTATAGGACTGATGGTAATTTTTCATAATTTTTTGTGATGGAGAAGTATCTGAACACTTCCCTCTACGCGGATTGCTCTTCGCACGTCTACGACTGTGGCCGGCGGCCTCCGGGGGCTAGCATACCGTCAAATCTTGCGTAGGGGGCCTCTCACAAATCTGGAAGTGTTGAGGCGGTTGCAAACGCCCAGCACGCGTCTCCGGGGTGTGCCCCTCCCCCTCACGGACGCTGCCGCCGCCGGCACCTGGAGGGGGGAAACGGACGCGTCGGGTCTACACGGAGTGGATGTAGCTGTAGGTTTGGCCCGGATGTTGCTCCAAAGTGTTCCTCTGGGCCGACCTAACACAACCGGGTGGAGAGGTCCACTGGTCAAAGCCCGTCCGTGCAAAGTCAAAGGGCTAGATCCCGTGGTCAAATGCTACAGGGTTAGGCGGGACGGGGGCCCTGGGGGGTAGCAATGCCACCGGAGCGTCGTACCGGGCCCTCATACATGCGGGGTGGTGTTGTGGCATGTCCGAAGAGGCGGCACGCTTCTCCGGGTTGTGGCCCCCCTCACGGACGGCAATGAAACGGTAGTAGACGTTCTGCGGTAACGATGCAGTGTAAATATTATTAAATACATGGAGCGCGTTAAAATCATGAGTTATTTACACAACGTGGGCACATGTGCTATAGGACTGATGGTAATTTTTATAATTTTTTGTGATGGAGAAGTATCTGAACACTTCCCTCTACGCGGATTGCTCTTCGCATGTCTACGACTGTGGCCGGCGGCCTCCGGGGGCTAGCATACCGTCAAATCTTGCGTAGGCGGCCTCTCACAAATCTGGAAGTGTTGAGGCGGTTGCAAACGCCCAGCACGCGTCTCCGGGGTGTGCCCCCCCCTCACGGACGCCGCCGCCGCCGGCACCTGGAGGGGGGAAACGGACGCGTCGGGTCTACACGGAGTGGATGTTGCTGTGGGTTCGGCCCGGATGTTGCTCCAAAGTGTTCCTCTGGGCCGACCTAACACAACCGGGTGGAGAGGTCCACTGGTCAAAGCCCGTCCGTGCAAAGTCAAAGGGCTAGATCCCGTGGTCAAACGCTACAGGGTTAGCCGGGACGGGGGCCCTGGGGGGTAGCAATGCCACCGGAGCGTCGTACCGGGCCCTCATACATGCGGGGTGATGTTGTGGCATGTCCGAAGAGGCGGCACGCGTCTCCGGGTTGTGGCCCCCCTCACGGACGGCAATGAAACGGTAGTAGACGTTCTGCGGTAACGATGCAGCGTGAATATTATTAAATACTTGGAGCGCGATAAAATCATGAGTTTTTTACACAACGTGGGCACATGTGCTATAGGACTGATGGTAATTTTTCATAATTTTTTGTGATGGACAAGTATCTGAACACTTCCCTCTACGCGGATTGCTCTTCGCACGTCTACGACTGTGGCCGGCGGCCTCCGGGGGCTAGCATACCGTCAAATCTT
>NW_025228364.1:63894-65030 GCF_018294505.1 Triticum aestivum | reverse complement strand
GTGTCCGGGGTGTGCCCCCCCTCACGGACGGCGCCGCCGCCGGCACCTGGAGGGGGGAAACGGACGCGTCGGGTCTACACGGAGGGCATCTTGCTGTGGGTCTGGCCCGGATGTTGCTCCAAAGTGTTCCTATGGGCTGACCTAACACAACCGGGTGGAGAGGCCCACTTGTCAAATCCCGTCCGTGCAAAGTCAAAGGGCTAGATCCGGTGGTCAAATGCTACAGGGTTAGGCGGGACGGGGGCCCTGGGGGGTAGCAATGCCACCGGAGCGTCGCATCAGGCCCTCATACATGCGGGGTGGTGCGGTGGCATGTCCGAAGAGGCGGCACGCGTCTCCGGGGTGTGGCCCCCCTCAGGGACGGCGATGACACGGTAGTAGACGTTCTGCGAAAACGATGCGGCGTGAACATCATTAAATACTCGGAGCGCGATAAAATCATGAGTTTTTTACATGACGTGGGCACATGTGCTATAGGACCGATGGTAATTTTTCATAATTTTTCGTGATGGAGAAGTATCTGAACACTTCCCTCTACGCGGATTGCTCTTCGCGCGTCTACGACTGTGGCCGGCGGCCTCCGGGGGCTAGCATACCGTCAAATCTTGCGTAGGCGGCCTCTCACAAGTCTGGAAGTGTTGTGGCGGTTGCAAATGCCCGGCACGCGTCTCCAGGGTGTGCCCCCCCCCCTCACGGACGGCGCCGCCGCCGGCACCTGGAGGGGGGAAACGGACGCGTCGGGTCTACACGGAGTGGATGTAGCTGTGGGTTTGGCCTGGATGTTGCTCCCGGGTGTCCCTATGGGCCGAACTGACACAACCGAGCGGAGAGGTCCACTGGTCAAAGCATGTCCGTGCAAAGTCAAAGGGCTAGATCGCGTGGTCAAACGCTACAGGGTTAGGCGGGACGGGGGCACTAGGGGGGGTAGCAATGCCGTCGGCCCATCGTACCGGGCCCTCATACATGCGGGGTGGTGTGGTGGCATGTCTGAAGAGGCGGCACGCGTGTCCGGGGTGTGCCCCCCCTCACGGACGGCGCCGCCGCCGGCACCTGGAGGGGGAAACGGACGCGTCGGGTCTACACGGAGGGGATCTTGCTGTGGGTCTGGCCCGGATGTTGCTCCAAAGTATTCCTAT
>NW_025228364.1:62960-63884 GCF_018294505.1 Triticum aestivum | reverse complement strand
CCTCACGGACGGCGCCGCCGCCGGCACCTGGAGGGGGGAAACGGACGCGTCGGGTCTACACGGAGGGGATCTTGCTGTGGGTCTGGCCCGGATGTTGCTCCAAAGTGTTCCTATGGGCTGACCTAACACAACCGGGTGGAGAGGCCCACTGGTCAAATCCCGTCCGTGCAAAGTCAAAGGGCTAGATCCGGTGGTCAAACGCTACAGGGTTAGGCGGGACGGGGGCCCTGGGGGGTAGCAATGCCACCGGAGCGTCGCATCGGTCCCTCATACATGCTGGGTGGTGCGGTGGCATGTCCGAAGAGGCGGCACGCGTCTCCGGGGTGTGGCCCCCCTCACGGACGGCGATGACAAGTAGACGTTCTGTGGAAACGATGCGGCGTGAATATTATTAAATACTCGAAGCGCGATAAAATCATGAGTTTTTTACATGACGTGGGCACATGTGCTATAGGACCGATGGTAATTTTTCATAATTTTTCGTGATGGAGAAGTATCTGAACACTTCCCTCTACGCGGATTGCTCTTCGCGCGTCTACCACTGTGGCCGGCGGCCTCCGGGGGCTAGCATACCGTCAAATCTTGTGTAGGCGGCCTCTCACAAGTCTGGAAGTGTTGTGGCGGTTGCAAATGCCCGGCACGCGTCTCCGGGGTGTGCCCCCCCCCCCTCACGGACGGCGCCGCCGCCGGCACCTGGAGGGGGGAAACAGACGCGTCGGGTCTACACGGAGTGGATGTAGCTGTGGGTTTGGCCCGGATGTTGCTCCCGGGTGTCCCTATGGGCCGAACTGACCCAACCGGGTGGAGAGGTCCACTGGTCAAAGCCCGTCCGTGGAAAGTCAAAGGGCTAGATCGCGTGGTCAAACGCTACAGGGTTAGGCGGGACGGGGGCACTGGGGGTAGCAATGCCGCCGTCCCATCGTA
>NW_025228364.1:60665-62489 GCF_018294505.1 Triticum aestivum | reverse complement strand
GGCACTGGGGGGTAGCAATGCCGCCGGCCCGTCGTACCGGGCCCTCATACATGTGGGGTGGTGTGGTGGCATGTCTGAAGAGGCGGCACGCGTGTCCGGGGTGTGCCCCCCCTCACGGACGGCGCCGCCGCCGGCACCTGGAGGGGGGAAACGGACGCGTCGGGTCTACACGGAGGGGATCTTGCTGTGGGTCTGGCCCGGATGTTGCTCCAAAGTGTTCCTATGGGCTGACCTAACACAACCGGGTGGACAGGCCCACTGGTCAAATCCCGTCCGTGCAAAGTCAAAGGGCTAGATCCGGTGGTCAAACGCTACAGGGTTAGGCGGGACGGGGGCCCTGGGGGGTAGCAATGCCACCGGAGCGTCGCATCGGGCCCTCATACATGCGGGGTGGTGCGGTGGCATGTCCGAAGAGGCGGCACGCGTCTCCGGGGTGTGGCCCCCCTCACGGACGGCGATGACACGGTAGTAGATGTTCTGCGGAAACGATGCGGCGTGAATATTATTAAATACACGGAGCGCGATAAAATCATGAGTTTTTTACATGATGTGGGCACATGTGCTATAGGACCGATGGTAATTTTTCATAATTTTTCGTGATGGAGAAGTATCTGAACACTTCCCTCTACGCGGATTGCTCTTCGCGCGTCTACGACTGTGGCCGGCGGCCTCCTGGGGCTAGCATACCGTCAAATCTTGCGTAGGCGGCCTCTCACAAGTCTGGAAGTGTTGTGGCGGTTGCAAATGCCCGGCACGCATCTCCGGGGTGTGCCCCTCCCCCTCACGGATGGCGCCGCCGCCGGCACCTGGAGGGGGGAAACGGAAGCGTCGGGTCTACACGGAGTGGATGTAGCTGTGGGTTTGGCCTGGATGTTGCTCCCCGGTGTCCCTATGGGCTGAACTCACACAACCGGGTGGAGAGGTCCACTGGTCAAAGCCCGTCCGTGCAAAGTCAAAGGGCTAGATCGCGTGGTCAAACGCTACAGGGTTAGGCGGGACGGGTGCACTGGGGGGTAGCAATGCCGCCGACCCATCGTACCGGGCCCTCATACATGCGGGGTGGTGTGGTGGCATGTCTGAAGAGGCGGCACGCGTGTCCGAGGAGTGCCCCTCCTCACGGACGGCGCCGCCGCCGGCACCTGGAGGGGGGAAACGGACGCGTCGGGTCTACATGGAGGGGATCTTGCTGTGGGTCTGGCACGGATGTTGCTCCAAAGTGTTCCTATGGGCTGACTTAACACAACCGGGTGGAGAGGCCCACTGGTCAAATCCCGTCCGTGCAAAGTCAAAGGGCTAGATCCGGTGGTCAAACGCTACAGGGTTAGGCGGGACGGGGGCCCTGGGGGGTAGCAATGCCACCGGAGCGTCGCATAGGGCCCTCATACATGCGGGGTGGTGCGGTGGCATGTCTGAAGAGGCGGCACACGTCTCCGGGGTGTGGCCCCCCTCACGGACGGCGATGACACGGTAGTAGACGTTCTACGGAAACGATGCGGCGTGAATATTATTAAATACTCGGAGCGCGATAAAATCATGAGTTTTTTACATGACGTGGGCACATGTGCTATAGGACCGATGGTAATTTTTCATAATTTTTCGTGATGGAGAAGTATCTGAACACTTCCCTCTACGCGGATTGCTCTTCGCGCGTCTACCACTGTGGCCGGCGGCCTCCGGGGGCTAGCATACCGTCAAATCTTGTGTAGGCGGCCTCTCACAAGTCTGGAAGTGTTGTGGCGGTTGCAAATGCCCGGCACGCGTCTCCGGGGTGTGCCCCCCCCCCCTCACGGACGGCGCCGCCGCCGGCACCTGGAGGGGGGAAAC
>NW_025228364.1:59743-60655 GCF_018294505.1 Triticum aestivum | reverse complement strand
GGTGTGCCCCCCCTCACGGACGGCGCCGCCACAGGCACCTGGAGGGGGAAACGGACGCGTCGGGTCTACACGGAGGGGATCTTGCTGTGGGTCTGGCCCGGATGTTGCTCCAAAGTATTCCTATGGGCTGACCTAACACAACCGGGTGGAGAGGCCCACTGGTCAAATCCCGTCCGTGCAAAGTCAAAGGGCTAGATCCGGTGGTCAAACGCTACAGGGTTAGGCGGGACGGGGGCCCTGGGGGTAGCAATGCCACCGGAGCGTCACATCGGGCCCTCATACATGTGGGGTGGTGCGGTGGCATATCCGAAGAGGCGGCACGCGTCTCCGGGGTGTGGCCCCCCTTACGGACGACGATGACACGGTAGTAGACGTTCTGTGAAAACGATGCGGCGTGAATATTATTAAATACTCGGAGCGCGATAAAATCATGAGTTTTTTACATGATGTGGGCACATGTGCTATAGGACCGATGGTAATTTTTCATAATTTTTCGTGATGCAGAAGTATCTGAACACTTCCCTCTACGCGGATTGCTCTTCGCGCGTCTACGACTGTGGCCGGCGGCCTCCAGGGGCTAGCATACCGTCAAATCTTGTGTAGGCGGCCTCTCACAAGTCTGGAAGTGTTGTGGCGGTTGCAAATGCCCGGCACGCGTCTCCGAGGTGTGCACCCTCCCTCACGGACGGTGCCGCCGCCGGCACCTGGAGGGGGGAAACGGACGCTTCGGGTCTACACGGAGTGGATGTAGCTGTGGGTTTGGCCCGGATGTTGCTCTCGGGTGTCCCTATGGGCCGAACTGACACAACCGGGTGGAGAGGTCCACTGGTCAAAGCCCGTCCGTGCAAAGTCAAAGGGCTAGATCGCGTGGTCAAACGCTACAGGGTTAGGCGGGACGGGTGCACTGGGGGG
>NW_025228364.1:57906-59733 GCF_018294505.1 Triticum aestivum | reverse complement strand
TGACCTAACACAACCGGGTGGAGAGGCCCACTGGTCAAATCCCGTCCGTGCAAAGTCAAAGGGCTAGATCCGGTGGTCAAACGCTACAGGGTTAGGCGGGACGGGGGCCCTGGGGGTAGCAATGCCACCGGAGCGTCGCATCGGGCCCTCATACATGTGGGGTGGTGCGGTGGCATATCCGAAGAGGCGGCACGCGTCTCCGGGGTGTGGCCCCCCTCACGGACGACGATGACACGGTAGTAGACGTTCTGCGAAAACGATGCGGCGTGAATATTATTAAATACTCGGAGCGCGATAAAATCATGAGTTTTTTACATGATGTGGGCACATGTGCTATAGGACCGATGGTAATTTTTCATAATTTTTCGTGATGCAGAAGTATCTGAACACTTCCCTCTACGCGGATTGCTCTTCGCGCGTCTACGACTGTGGCCGGCGGCCTCCAGGGGCTAGCATACCGTCAAATCTTGTGTAGGCGGCCTCTCACAAGTCTGGAAGTGTTGTGGCGGTTGCAAATGCCCGGCACGCGTCTCCGAGGTGTGCACCCTCCCTCACGGACGGTGCCGCCGCCGGCACCTGGAGGGGGGAAACAGACGCTTCGGGTCTACACGGAGTGGATGTAGCTGTGGGTTTGGCCCGGATGTTGCTCTCGGGTGTCCCTATGGGCCGAACTGACACAACCGGGTGGAGAGGTCCACTGGTCAAAGCCCGTCCGTGCAAAGTCAAAGGGCTAGATGGCGTGGTCAAACGCTACAGGGTTAGGCGGGACGGGTGCACTGGGGGGTAGCAATGCCGCCGACCTGTCGTACCGGGCCCTCATACATGCGGGGTGGTGTGGTGGCATGTCTGAAGAGGCGGCACGCGTGTCCGGGGTGTGCCCCCCCTCACGGACGGCGCCGCCGCCGGCACCTGGAGGGGGAAACGGACGCGTCTGGTCTACACGGAGGGGATCTTGATGTGGGTCTGGCCCGGATGTTGCTCCAAAGTGTTCTTATGGGCTGACCTAACACAACCGGGTGGAGAGGCCCACTGGTCAAATCCTGTCCGTGCAAAGTCAAAGGGCTAGATCCGGTGGTCAAACGCTACAGGGTTAGGCGGGAAGGGGGCCCTGGGGGGTAGCAATGCCACCGGAGCATCGCATCGGGCCCTCATACATGCGGGGTGGTGCGGTGGCATGTCCGAAGAGGCGGCACGCGTCTCCGGGGTGTGGCCCCCCTCACGGACGGCGATTACACGGTAGTAGACGTTCTACGGAAACGATGCGGCGTGAATATTATTAAATACTCGGAGCGCGATAAAATCATGAGTTTTTTACATGACGTGGGCACATGTGCTATAGGACCGATTGTAATTTTTCATAATTTTTATTGATGGAGAAGTATCTGAACACTTCCTTCTACGCGGATTGCTCTTCGCGCGTCTACGACTGTGGCCGGCGGCCTCCGGGGGCTAGCATACCGTCAAATCTTGCGTAGGTGGCCACTCACATGTCTGGAAGTGTTGTGGCGGTTGCAAATGCCCGGCACGCGTCTCCGGGGTGCGCCCCCCCCCCCCTCACGGACGGCGCCGCTCCGGCACCTGGAGGGGGGAAACGGACGCGTCGGGTCTACACGGAGTGGATGTAGCTGTGGGTTTGGCCCGGATGTTGCTCCCGGGTGTCCCTATGGGCCGAACTGACACAACCGGGTGGAGAGGTCCACTGGTCAAAGCCCGTCCGTGCAAAGTCAAAGGGCTAGATCGCGTGGTCAAACGCTACAGGGTTAGGCGGGACGGGGGCACTGGGGGGTAGCAATGCCGCCGGCCCGTCGTACCGGGCCCTCATACATG
>NW_025228364.1:54940-56928 GCF_018294505.1 Triticum aestivum | reverse complement strand
CCCCTCACGGACGGCGCCGCCGCCGGCACCTGGAGGGGGAAACGGACGCGTCGGGTCTACACGGAGGGGATCTTGATGTGGGTCTGGCCCGGATGTTGCTCCAAAGTGTTCTTATGGGCTGACCTAACACAACCGGGTGGAGAGGCCCACTGGTCAAATCCAGTCCGTGCAAAGTCAAAGGGCTAGATCCGGTGGTCAAACGCTACAGGGTTAGGCGGGAAGGGGGCCCTGGGGGGTAGCAATGCCACCGGAGCGTCGCATCGGGCCCTCATACATGCGGGGTGATGCGGTGGCATGTCCGAAGAGGCGGCACGCGTCTCCGGGGTGTGGCCCCCCTCACGGACGGCGATGACACGGTAGTAGACGTTCTACGGAAACGATGCGGCGTGAATATTATTAAATACTCGGAGCGCGATAAAATCATGAGTTTTTTACATGACGTGGGCACATGTGCTATAGGACCGATTGTAATTTTTCATAATTTTTCGTGATGGAGAAGTATCTGAACACTTCCTTCTACGCGGATTGCTCTTCGCGCGTCTACGACTGTGGCCGGCGGCCTCCGGGGGCTAGCATACCGTCAAATCTTGCGTAGGTGGCCACTCACATGTCTGGAAGTGTTGTGGCGGTTGCAAATGCCCGGCACGCGTCTCCGGGGTGCGCCCCCCCCTCACGGACGGCGCCGCTCCGGCACCTGGAGGGGGGAAACGGACGCGTCGGGTCTACACGGAGTGGATGTAGCTGTGGGTTTGGCCCAGATGTTGCTCCCGGGTGTCCCTATGGGCCGAACTGACACAACCGGGTGGAGAGGTCCACTGGTCAAAGCCCGTCCGTGCAAAGTCAAAGGGCTAGATCGCGTGGTCAAACGCTACAGGGTTAGGCGGGACGGGGGCACTGGGGGTAGCAATGCCGCCGGCCCGTCGTACTGGGCCCTCATACATGCGGGGTGGTGTGGTGGCATGTCTGAAGAGGCGGCACGCGTGTCCGGGGTGTGCCCCCCTCACGGACGGCGCCGCCGCCGGCACCTGGAGGGGGGAAACGGACGCGTCGGGTCTACACGGAGGGGATCTTGCTGTGGGTCTGGCCCGGATGTTGCTCCAAAGTGTTCCTATGGGCTGACCTAACACAACCGGGTGGACAGGCCCACTGGTCAAATCCCGTCCGTGCAAAGTCAAAGGGCTAGATCCGGTGGTCAAACGCTACAGGGTTAGGCGGGACGGGGGCCCTGGGGGGTAGCAATGCCATCGGAGCATCGCATCGGGCCCTCATACATGCAGGGTGGTGCGGTGGCATGTCCGAAGAGGCGGCACGCGTCTCCGGGGTGTGGCCCCCCTCACGGACGGCGATGACACGGTAGTAGATGTTGTGCGGAAACGATGCGGCGTGAATATTATTAAATACACGGAGCGCGATAAAATCATGAGTTTTTTACATGATGTGGGCACATGTGCTATAGGACCGATGGTAATTTTTCATAATTTTTCGTGATGGAGAAGTATCTGAACACTTCCCTCTACGCGGATTGCTCTCCGCGCGTCTACGACTGTGGCCGGCGGCCTCCGGGGGCTAGCATACCGTCAAATCTTGCGTAGGCGGCCTCTCACAAGCCTGGAAGTGTTGTGGCGGTTGCAAATGCCTGGCACGCGTCTCCGGGGTGTGCCCCCCCCTCACGGACGGCGCCGCCGCCGGCACCTGGAGGGGGGAAACGGAAGCGTCGGGTCTACACGGAGTGGATGTAGCTGTGGGTTTGGCCTGGATGTTGCTCCCGGGTGTCCCTATGGGCCGAACTCACACAACCGGGTGGAGAGGTCCACTGGTCAAAGCCCGTCCGTGCAAAGTCAAAGGGCTAGATCGCGTGGTCAAACGCTACAAGGTTAGGCGGGACGGGGGCACTCGGGGGGTAGCAATGTCGCCGGCCTGTCGTACCGGGCCCTCATACATGCGGGATGGTGTGGTGGCATGTCTGAAGAGGCAGCACGCGTGTCCGG
>NW_025228364.1:53897-54889 GCF_018294505.1 Triticum aestivum | reverse complement strand
TCCGGGGTGTGCCCCCCCTCACGGACGGTGCCGCCGCCGGCACCTGGAGGGGGGGAACGGACGCGTCGGGTCTACACGGAGGGGATCTTGCTGTGGGTCTGGCCCGGATGTTGCTCCAAAGTGTTCCTATGGGCTGACCTAACACAACCGGGTGGAGAGGCCCACTGGTCAAATCCCGTCCGTGCAAAGTCAAAGGGCTAGATCCGGTGGTCAAACGCTACAGGGTTAGGCGGGACGGGGGCCCTGGGGGTAGCAATGCCACCGGAGCGTCGCATCGGGCCCTCATACATGCGGGGTGGTGCGGTGGCATGTCCGAAGAGGCGGCACGCGTCTCCGGGGTGTGGCCCCCCTCACGGACGGCGATGACACGGTAGTAGACGTTCTGCGGAAACGATGCAACGTGAATATTATTAAATACTCCGAGCGCGATAAAATCATGAGTTTTTTACATGACCTGGGCACATGTGCTATAGGACCGATGGTAATTTTTCATAATTTTTCGTGATGGAGAAGTATCTGAACACTTCCCTCTACGCGGATTGCTCTTCGCGCGTCTACGACTGTGGCCGGCGGCCTCCGGGGGCTAGCATACCGTCAAATCTTGTGTAGGCGGCCTCTCACAAGTCTGGAAGTGTTGTGGCGGTTGCAAATGCCCGGCACGCGTCTCCGGGGTATGCCCCCCCACCTCACGGACGGCGCCGCCGCCGCCACCTGGAGGGGGGAAACGGACGAGTCGGGTCTACACAGAGTGGATGTAGCTGTGGGTTTGGCCCGGATGTTGCTCCCGGGTGTCCCTATGGGCCGAACTGACACAACCGGGTGGAGAGGTCCACTCGTCAAAGCCCGTCCGTGCAAAGTCAAAGGGCTAGATCGCGTGGTCAAACGCTACAGGGTTAGGTGGGACGGGGGCACTGGGGGGTAGCAATGCCGCCGGCCCGTCGTACCGGGCCCTCATACATGCGGGGTGGTGTGGTGGCATGTCTGAAGAGGCA
>NW_025228364.1:52595-53588 GCF_018294505.1 Triticum aestivum | reverse complement strand
ACCTGGAGGGGGGAAACGGACGCGTTGGGTCTACACGGAGGGGATCTTGCTGTGGGTCTGGCCCGGATATTGCTCCAAAGTGTTCCTATGGGCTGACCTAACACAACCGGGTGGAGAGGCCCACTGGTCAAATCCTGTCCGTGCAAAGTCAAAGGGCTAGATCCGGTGGTCAAATGCTACAGGGTTAGGCGGGACGGGGGCCCTGGGGGGTAGCAATGACACCGGAGCGTCGCATCGGGCCCTCATACATGCGGGGTGGTGCGGTGGCATGTCCGAAGGGGCGGCACGCGTCTCCGGGGTGTGGCCCCCCTCACGGACGGCGATGACACGGTAGTAGACATTGTGCGGAAACGATGCGGCGTGAATATTATTAAATACTCGGACCGCGATAAAATCATGAGTTTTTTACATGACGTGGGCACATGTGCTATAGGACCGATGGTAATTTTTTCGTAATTTTTCATGATGGAGAAGTATCTGAACTCTTCCCTCTACGCGGATTGCTCTTCGCGCGTCTACGACTGTGGCCGGCGGCCTCCGGAGGCTAGCATACCGTCAAATCTTGCGTAGGCGGCCTCTCACAAGTCTGGAAGTGTTGTGGCGGTTGCAAATGCCCGGCACGCGTCTCCGGGGTGTGCCCCCGCCCCTCACGGACGGCGCCGCCGTCGGCACCTGGAGGGGGGAAACGGACGCGTTGGGTCTACACGGAGTGGATGTAGCTGTGGGTTTGGCCCGGATGTTGCTCCCAGGTGTCCCTATGGGCCGAACTAACACAACCGGGTGGAGAGGTCCACTAGTCAAAGCCCGTCCGTGCAAAGTCAAAGGGCTAGATCGCGTGGTCAAACGCTACAGGGTTAGGCGGGACGGGTGCACTGGGGGGGTAGCAATGCCGCCGACCCGTCGTACCGGGCCCTCATACATGCGGGGTGGTGTGGTGGCATGTCTGAAGAGGCGGCACGCGTGTCCGGGGTGTGCCACCCCTCACGGACGGCG
>NW_025228364.1:48918-52087 GCF_018294505.1 Triticum aestivum | reverse complement strand
CGTCCGTGCAAAGTCAAAGGGCTAGATCGCGTGGTCAAACGCTACAGGGTTAGGCGGGACGGGTGCACTGGGGGGTAGCAATGCCGCCGACCCGTCGTACCGGGCCCTCATACATGCGGAGTGGTGTGGTGGCATGTCTGAAGAGGCGGCACGCGTGTCCGGGGTGTGCCCCCCCTCACGGACGGCGCCGCCGCCGGCACCTGGAGGGGGAAACGGACGCGTCGGGTCTACACGGAGGGGATCTTGATGTGGGTCTGGCCCGGATGTTGCTCCAAAGTATTCCTATCGGCTGACCTAACACAACCGGGTGGAGAGGCCCACTGGTCAAATCCCGTCCGTGCAAAGTCAAAGGGCTAGATCCGGTGGTCAAACGCTACAGGGTTAGGCGGGACGGGGGCCCTGGGGGGTAGTAATGCCACCGGAGCGTCGCATCGGGCCCTCATACATGTGGGGTGGTGCGGTGGCATGTCCGAAGAGGCGGCACGCGTCTCCGGGGTGTGGCCCCCCTCACGGACGGCGATGACACGGTAGTAGACGTTCTGCGAAAACGATGCGGCGTGAATATTATTAAATACTCGGAGCGCGATAAAATCATGAGTTTTTTACATGACGTGGGCACATGTGCTATAGGACCGATGGTAATTTTTCATAATTTTTCGTGATGGAGAAGTATCTGAACACTTCCCTCTACGCGGATTGCTCTTCGCGCGTCTACGACTGTGGCCGGCGGCCTCCGGGGGCTAGCATACCGTCAAATCTTGTGTAGGCAGCCTCTCACAAGTCTGGAAGTGTTGTGGCGGTTGCAAATGCCCGGCACGCGTCTCCGGGGTGCGCCCCCCCCCTCACGGACGGCGCCGCTCCGGCACCTGGAGGGGGGAAACGGACGCGTCGGGTCTACACGGAGTGGATGTAGCTGTGGGTTTGGCCCGGATGTTGCTCCCGGGTGTCCCTATGGGCCGAACTGACACAACCGGGTGGAGAGGTCCACTGGTCAAAGCCCGTCCGTGCAAAGTCAAAGGGCTAGATCGCGTGGTCAAATGCTACAGGGTTAGGCGGGACGGGGGCACTGGCGGGGTAGCAATGCCGCCGGCCCGTCGTACCGGGCCCTCATACATGCGGGGTGGTGTGGTGGCATGTCTGAAGAGGCGGCACGCGTGTCCGGGGTGTGCCCCCCCTCACGGACGGCGCCGCCGCCGGCACCTGGAGGGGGGAAACGGACGCGTCGGGTCTACACGGAGGGCATCTTGCTGTGGGTCTGGCCCGGATGTTGCTCCAAAGTGTTCCTATGGGCTGACCTAACACAACCGGGTGGAGAGGCCCACTGGTCAAATCCCGTCCGTGCAAAGTCAAAGGGCTAGATCCGGTGGTCAAATGCTACAGGGTTAGGCGGGACGGGGGCCCTGGGGGGTAGCAATGCCACCGGAGCGTCGCATCGGGCCCTCAGACATGCGGGGTGGTGCGGTGGCATGTCCGAAGAGGGGGCACGCGTCTCCGGGGTGTGGCCCCCCTCACGGACGGCGATGACACGGTAGTAGACGTTCTGCGGAAATGATGCGGCGTGAACATTATTAAATACTCGGAGCGCGATAAAATCATGAGTTTTTTACATGACGTGGGCACATGTGCTATAGGACCGATGGTAATTTTTCATAATTTTTCGTGATGGAGAAGTATCTGAACACTTCCCTCTACGCGGATTGCTCTTCGCGCGTCTACGACTCTAGACGGCGGCCTCCGGGGGCTAGCATACCGTCAAATCTTGCGTAGGCGGCCTCTCACAAGTCTGGAAGTGTTGTGGCGGTTGCAAATGCCCGGCACGCGTCTCCAGGGTGTGCCCCCCCCCCTCACGGACGGCGCCGCCGCCGGCACCTGGTGGGGTGAAACAGACGCGTCGGGTCTACACGGAGTGGATGTAGCTGTGGGTTTGGCCCGGATGTTGCTCCCGGGTGTCCCTATGGGCCGAACTGACACAACCGAGTGGAGAGGTCCACTGGTCAAAGCCTGTCCGTGCAAAGTCAAAGGGCTAGATCGCGTGGTCAAACGCTATAGGGTTAGGCGGGACGGGGGCACTGGGGGGGTAGCAATGCCGCCGGCCCATCGTACCGGGCCCTCATACATGCGGGGTGGTGTGGTGGCATGTCTGAACAGGCGGCACGTGTGTCCGGGGTGTGCCCCCCCTCACGGACGGCGCCGCCGCCGGCACCTGGAGGGGGGAAACGGACGCGTCGGGTCTACACGGAGGGAATCTTGCTGTCGGTATGGCCCGGATGTTGCTCCAAAGTGTTCCTATGGGCTGACCTAACACAACCGTGTGGAGAGGCCCACTGGTCAAATCCTGTCCGTGCAAAGTCAAAGGGCTAGATCCGGTGGTCAAACGCTACAGGGTTAGGCGGGACGGGGGCCCTGGGGGGTAGCAATGCCACCGGAGCGTCGCATCAGGCCCTCATACATGCGGGGTGGTGCGGTGGCCTGTCCGAAGAGGCGGCACGCGTCTCCGGGGTGTGGCCCCCCTCACGGACGGCGATGACATGGTAGTAGACGTTCTGCGGAAACGATGCGGCGTGAATATTATTAAATACTCGGAGCGCGATAAAATCATGAGTTTTTTACATGACCTGGGCACATGTGCTATAGGACCGATGGTAATTTTTCATAATTTTTCGTGATGGAGAAGTATCTGAACACTTCCCTCTACGCGGATTGCTCTTCGCGCGTCTACGACTGTGGTCGGCGGCCTCCGGGGGCTAGCATACCGTCAAATCTTGCATAGGCGGCCTCTCACAAGTCTGGAAGTGTTGTGGCGGTTGCAAATGCCCGGCACGCGTCTCCGGGGTGTGCCCCCCCTCACGGACGGCGCCGCCGCCGGCACCTGGAGGGGGGAAACGGACGCGTCGGGTCTACACGGAGTGGATGTAGCTGTGGGTTTGGCCCGGATGTTGCTCCCGGGTGTCCCTATGGGCCGAACTGACACAACCGGGTCGAGAGGAGCACTGGTCAAAGCCCGTCCGTGCAAAGTCAAAGGGCTAGATCGCGTGGTCAAACGCTACAGGGTTAGGCGGGACGGGGGCACTGGGGGGGTAGCAATGCCGCCGGCCCGTCGTACCGGGCCCTCATACATGCGGGGTGGTGTGGTGGCATGTCTGAAGAGGCGGCACGCGTGTCCGGGGTG
>NW_025228364.1:47696-48887 GCF_018294505.1 Triticum aestivum | reverse complement strand
AAAGCCTGTCTGTGCAAAGTCAAAGGGCTAGATCGCGTGGTCAAACGCTACAGGGTTAGGCGGGACGGGGGCACTGGGGGGGTAGCAATGCCGCCGGCCCGTCGTACCGGGCCCTCATACATGCGGGGTGGTGTGGTGGCATGTCTGAAGAGGCGGCACGCGTGTCCGGGGTGTGCCCCCCCTCACGGACGGCGCCGCCGCCGGCACCTGGAGGGGGGAAACGGACGCGTCGCGTCTACACGGAGGGCATCTTGCTGTGGGTCTGGCCCGGATGTTGCTCCAAAGTGTTCGTATGGGCTGACCTAACACAACCGGGTGGAGAGGCCCACTTGTCAAATCCCGTCCGTGCAAAGTCAAACGGCTAGATCCGGTGGTCAAATGCTACAGGGTTAGGCGGGACGGGGGCCCTGGGGGGTAGCAATGCCACCGGAGCGTCGCATCAGGCCCTCATACATGCGGGGTGGTGCGGTGGCATGTCCGAAGAGGCGGCACGCGTCTCCGGGGTGTGGCCCCCCTCAGGGGCGGCGATGACACGGTAGTAGACGTTCTGCGAAAACGATGCGGCGTGAACATTATTAAATACTCGGAGCGCGATAAAATCATGAGTTTTTTACATGACGTGGGCACATGTGCTATAGGACCGATGGTAATTTTTCATATTTTTTCGTGATGGAGAAGTATCTGAACACTTCCCTCTACGCGGATTGCTCTTCGCGCGTCTACGACTGTGGCCGGCGGCCTCCGGGGGCTAGCATACCTTCAAATCTTGCGTAGGCGGCCTCTCACAAGTCTGGAAGTGTTGTGGCGGTTGCAAATGCCCGGCACGCGTCTCCAGGGTGTGCCCCCCCCTCACGGACGGCGCCGCCGCCGGCACCTGGAGGGGGGAAACGGACGCGTCGGGTCTACACGGAGTGGATGTAGCTGTGGGTTTGGCCTGGATGTTGCTCCCGGGTGTCCCTATGGGCCGAACTGACACAACTGAGCGGAGAGGTCCACTGGTCAAAGCATGTCCGTGCAAAGTCAAAGGGCTAGATCGCGTGGTCAAACGCTACAGGGTTAGGCGGGACGGGGGCACTGGGGGGGTAGCAATGCCGCCGGCCCGTCGTACCAGGCCCTCATACATGCGGGGTGGTGTGGTGGCATGTCTGAAGAGGCGGCACGCGTGTCCGGGGTGTGCCCCCCCTCACGGAC
>NW_025228364.1:46280-47376 GCF_018294505.1 Triticum aestivum | reverse complement strand
GGGTGGTGTGGTGGCATGTCTGAAGAGGCGGCACGCGTGTCCGGGGTGTGCCCCCCTCACGGACGGCGCCGCCGCCGGCACGTGGAGGGGGAAACGGACGCGTCGGGTCTACACGGAGGGGATCTTGCTGTGGGTCTGGCCCGGATGTTGCTCCAAAGTATTCCTATGGGCTGACCTAAGACAACCGGGTGGAGAGGCCCACTGGTCAAATCCCGTCCGTGCAAAGTCAAAGGGCTAGATCCGGTGGTCAAACGCTACAGGGTTAGGCGGGACGGGGGCCCTGGGGGGTAGCAATGCCACCGGAGCGTCGCATCGGGCCCTCATACATGCGGGGTGGTGCGGTGGCATGTCCGAAGAGGCGGCACGCGTCTCCGGGGTGTGGCCCCCCTCAGGGACGGCGATGACACGGTAGTAGACGTTCTGCGAAAACGATGCGGCGTGAACATTATTAAATACTCGGAGCGCGATAAAATCATGAGTTTTTTACATGACGTGGGCACATGTGCTATAGGACCGATGGTAATTTTTCATAATTTTTCGTGATGGAGAAGTATCTGAACACTTCCCTCTACGCGGATTGCTCTTCGCGCGTCTACGACTGTGGCCGGCGGCCTCCGGGGGCTAGCATACCGTCAAATCTTGCGTAGGCAGCCTCTCACAAGTCTGGAAGTGTTGTGGCGGTTGCAAATGCCCGGCACGCGTCTCCAGGGTGTGCCCCCCCCCTCACGGACGGCGCCGCCGCCGGCACCTGGAGGGGGGAAACGGACGCGTCGGGTCTACACGGAGTGGATGTAGCTGTGGGTTTGGCCTGGATGTTGCTCCCGGGTGTCCCTATGGGCCGAACTGACACAACCGAGCGGAGAGGTCCACTGGTCAAAGCATGTCCGTGCAAAGTCAATGGGCTAGATCGCGTGGTCAAACGCTACAGGGTTAGGCGGGACGGGGGCACTGGGGGGGTAGCAATGCCGCCGGCCCGTCGTACCAGGCCCTCATACATGCGGGGTGGTGTGGTGGCATGTCTGAAGAGGCGGCACGCGTGTCCGGGGTGTGCCCCCCCTCACGGACGGCGCCGCCGCCGGCACCTGGAGGGGGAAAC
>NW_025228364.1:41266-46270 GCF_018294505.1 Triticum aestivum | reverse complement strand
GGCCCGTCGTACCGGGCCCTCATACATGCGGGGTGGTGTGGTGGCATGTCTGAAGAGGCGGCACGCGTGTCCGGGGTGTGCCCCCCTCACGGACGGCGCCGCCGCCGGCACGTGGAGGGGGAAACGGACGCGTCGGGTCTACACGGAGGGGATCTTGCTATGGGTCTGGCCCGGATGTTGCTCCAAAGTATTCCTATGGGCTGACCTAAGACAACCGGGTGGAGAGGCCCACTGGTCAAATCCCGTCCGTGCAAAGTCAAAGGGCTAGATCCGGTGGTCAAACGCTACAGGGTTAGGCGGGACGGGGGCCCTGGGGGGTAGCAATGCCACCGGAGCGTCGCATCGGGCCCTCATACATGCGGGGTGGTGCGGTGGCATGTCCGAAGAGGCGGCACGCGTCTCCGGGGTGTGGCCCCCCTCAGGGACGGCGATGACACGGTAGTAGACGTTCTGCGGAAACGATGCGGCGTGAATATTATTAAATACTCGGAGCGCGATAAAATCATGAGTTTTTTACATGACGTGGGCACATGTGCTATAGGACCGATGGTAATTTTTCATAATTTTTCGTGATGGAGAAGTATCTGAACACTTCCCTCTAGGCGGATTGCTCTTCGCGCGTCTACGACTGTGGCCAGCGGCCTCCGGGGGCTAGCATACCGTCAAATCTTGCGTAAGCGGCCTCTCACAAGTTTGGAAGTGTTGTGGCGGTTGCAAATGCCCGGCACACGTCTCCGGGGTGTGCCCCCCCCCCTCACGGACGGCGCCGCCGCCGGCACCTGGAGGGGGGAAACGGAAGCGTCGGGTCTACACGGAGTGGATATAGCTGTGGGTTTGGCCTGGATGTTGCTCCCGGGTGTCCCTGTGGGCCGAACTGACACAACCGGGTGGAGAGGTCCACTGGTCAAAGCCCGTCCGTGCAAAGTCAAAGGGCTAGATCGCCTGGTCAAATGCTACAGGGTTAGGCGGGACGGGGGCACTGGGGGGGTAGCAATGCCGCCGGCCCATCGTACCGGGCCCTCATACATGCGGGGTGGTGTGGTGGCATGTCTGAAGAGGCGGCACGCGTGTCCGGGGTCTGCCCCCCCCCCTCACGGACGGTGCCGCCGCCGGCACCTGGAGGGGGGGGGAACGGACGCGTCGGGTCTACATGGAGGGGATCTTGCTGTGGGTCTGGCCCGGATGTTGCTCCAAAGTGTTCCTATGGGCTGACCTAACACAACCGGGTGGAGAGGCCCACTGGTCAAATCCCGTCCGTGCAAAGTCAAAGGGCTAGATCCGGTGGTCAAACGCTACAGGGTTAGGCGGGACGGGGGCCCTGAGGGGTAGCAATGCCACCGGAGCGTCGCATCGGGCCCTCATACATGCGGGGTGGTGCGGTGGCATATCCGAAGAGGCGGCACGCATCTCCGGGGTGTGGCCCCCCTCACGGACGGCGATGACACGGTAGTAGACGTTCTGCGGAAACGATGCGGCGTGAATATTATTAAATACTCGGAGCGCGATAAAATCATGAGTTTTTTACATGACGTGGGCACATGTGCTATAGGACCGATGGTAATTTTTCATAATTTTTCGTGATGGAGAAGTATCTGAACACTTCCCTCTACGCGGATTGCTCTTCGCGCGTCTACGACTGTGGCCGGCCGCCTCCGGGGGCTAGCATACCGTCAAATCTTGCGTAGGTGGCCTCTCACAAGTCTGGAAGTGTTGTGGCGGTTGCAAATGCCCGGTACGCGTCTCCGGGGTGTGCCCCCCCTCACGGACGGAGCCGCCGCCGGCACCTGGAGGGGGGGGGGCGGACGCGTCGGGTCTACACGGAGGGGATCTTGCTGTGGGTCTGGCCCGGATGTTGCTCCAAAGTGTTCCTATGGGCTGACCTAACACAACCGGGTGGAGAGGCCCACTGGTCAAATCCCGTCCGTGCAAAGTCAAAGGGCTAGATCCTGTGGTCAAACGCTACAGGGTTAGGCGGGACGGGGGCCCTGGGGGGTAGCAATGCCACCGGAGCGTCGCATTGGGCCCTCATACATGCGGGGTGGTGCGGTGGCATGTCCGAAGAGGCGGCACGCATCTCCGGGGTGTGGCCCCCCTCACGGACGGCGATGACACGGTAGTAGACGTTCTGCGGAAACGATGCGGCGTGAATATTATTAAATACCCGGAGCGCGATAAAATCATGAGTTTTTTACATGACGTGGGCACATGTGCTATAGGACCGATGGTAATTTTTCATAATTTTTCATGATGGAGAAGTATCTGAACACTTCCGTCTACGCGGATTGCTCTTCGCGCGTCTACGACTGTGGCCGGCGGCCTCCGGGGGCTAGCATACCGTCAAATCTTGTTTAGGCGGCCTCTCACAAGTCTGGAAGTGTTGTGGCGATTGCAAATGCCCGGCACGCGTCTCCGGGGTGTGCCCCCCCCCTCACGGACGGCGCCGCCGCCGGCACCTGGAGGGGGGAAACGGACGCGTCGGGTCTACACAGAGTGGATGTAGCTGTGGGTTTGGCCCGGATGTTGCTCCCGGGTGTCCCTATGGGCCGAACTGACACAACCGGGTGGAGAGGTCCACTGGTCAAAGCCCGTCCGTGCAAAGTCAAAGGGCTAGATCGCGTGGTCAAACGCTACAGGGTTAGGCGGGACGGGGGCACTGGGGGGTAGCAATGCCGCCGGCCCGTCGTACCGGGCCCTCATACATGCGGGGTGGTGTGGTGGCATGTCTGAAGAGGCGGCACGCGTGTCCGGGGTGTGCCCCCCCTGACGGACGGCGCCGCCGCCGGCACCTGGAGGGGGGGGGGAACGGACCCGTCGGGTCTACACGGAGGGGATCTTGCTGTGGGTCTGGCCCGGATGTTGCTCCAAAGTGTTCCTATGGGCTGACCTAACACAACCGGGTGGAGAGGCCCACTGGTCAAATCCCGTCCGTGCAAAGTCAAAGGGCTAGATCCGGTGGTCAAACGCTACAGGGTTAGGCGGGACAGGGGCCCTGGGGGTAGCAATGCCACCAGAGCGTCGCATCGGGCCCTCATACATGCGGGGTGGTGCGGTGGCATGTCCGAAGAGGCGGCACGCGTCTCCGGGGTGTGGCCCCCCTCACGGACGGCGATGACACGGTAGTAGACGTTCTGCGGAAACGATGCGGCGTGAATATTATTAAATACTCGGAGCGCGATAAAATCATGAGTTTTTTACATGACGTGGGCACATGTGCTATAGGACCAATGGTAATTTTTCATAATTTTTCGTGATGGAGAAGTATCTGAACACTTCCCTCTAGGCGGATTGCTCTTCGCGCGTCTACGACTGTGGCCAGCGGCCTCCGGGGGCTAGCATACCGTCAAATCTTGCGTAAGCGGCCTCTCACAAGTTTGGAAGTGTTGTGGCGGTTGCAAATGCCCAGCACACGTCTCCGGGGTGTGCCCCCCCCTCACGGACGGCGCCGCCGCCGGCACCTGGAGGGGGGAAACGGAAGCGTCGGGTCTACACGGAGTGGATATAGCTGTGGGTTTGGCCTGGATGTTGCTCCCGGGTGTCTCTGTGGGCCGAACTGACACAACCGGGTGGAGAGGTCCACTGGTCAAAGCCCGTCCGTGCAAAGTCAAAGGGCTAGATCGCGTGGTCAAATGCTACAGGGTTAGGCGGGACGGGGGCACTGGGGGGGGGGTAGCAATGCCGCCGGCCCATCGTACCGGGCCCTCATACATGCGGGGTGGTGTGGTGGCATGTCTGAAGAGGCGGCACGCGTCTCCGGGGTGTGGCCCCCCTCACGGACAGCGATGACTCGGTAGTAGACGTTCTGCGGAAACGATGCAGCGTGAATATTATTAAATACTCGGAGCGCGATAAAATCATGAGTTTTTTACATGACGTGGGCACATGTGCTATAGGACCGATGGTAATTTTTCATAATTTTTCGTGATGGAGAAGTATCTGAACACTTCCCTCTACGCGGATTGCTCTTCGCGCGTCTACGACTGTGGCCGGCCGCCTCCGGGGGCTAGCATACCGTCAAATCTTGCGTAGGTGGCCTCTCACAAGTCTGGAAGTGTTGTGGCGGTTGCAAATGCCCGGTACGCGTCTCCGGGGTGTGCCCCCCCTCACGGACGGAGCCGCCGCCGGCACCTGGAGGGGGGGGGACGGACGCGTCGGGTCTACACGGAGGGGATCTTGCCGTGGGTCTGGCCCGGATGTTGCTCCAAAGTGTTCCTATGGGCTGACCTAACACAACCGGGTGGAGAGGCCCACTGGTCAAATCCCGTCCGTGCAAAGTCAAAGGGCTAGATCCGGTGGTCAAACACTACAGGGTTAGGCGGGACGGGGGCCCTGGGGGGTAGGAATGCCACCGGAGCGTCGCATTGGGCCCTCATACATGCGGGGTGGTGCGGTGGCATGTCCGAAGAGGCGGCACGCGTCTCCGGGGTGTGGCCCCCCTCACGGACGGCGATGACACGGTAGTAGACGTTCTGCGGAAACGATGCGGCGTGAATATTATTAAATACCCGGAGCGCGATAAAATCATGAGTTTTTTACATGACGTGGGCACATGTGCTATAGGACCGATGGTAATTTTTCATAATTTTTCGTGATGGAGAAGTATCTGAACACTTCCGTCTACGCGGATTGCTCTTCGCGCGTCTACGACTGTGGCCGGCGGCCTCCGGGGGCTAGCATACCGTCAAATCTTGTTTAGGCGGCCTCTAACAAGTCTGGAAGTGTTGTGGCGGTTGCAAATGCCCGGCACGCGTCTCCGGGGTGTGCCCCCCCCCCCTCACGGACGGCGCTGCCGCCGGCACCTGGAGGGGGGAAACGGACGCGTCGGGTCTACACAGAGTGGATGTAGCTGTGGGTTTGGCCCGGATGTTGCTCCCGGGTGTCCCTATGGGCCGAACTGACACAACCGGGTGGAGAGGTCCACTGGTCAAAGCCCGTCCGTGCAAAGTCAAAGGGCTAGATCGCGTGGTCAAACGCTACAGGGTTAGGCGGGACGGGGGCACTGGGGGG
>NW_025228364.1:39005-40697 GCF_018294505.1 Triticum aestivum | reverse complement strand
GGCATGTCTGAAGAGGCGGCACGCGTGTCCGGGGTGTGCCCCCCCTCACGGACGGCGCCGCCGCCGGCACCTGGAGGGTGGGGAACGGACCCGTCGGGTCTACACGGAGGGGATCTTGCTGTGGGTCTGGCCCGGATGTTGCTCCAAAGTGTTCCTATGGGCTGACCTAACACAACCGGGTGGAGAGGCCCACTGGTCAAATCCCGTCCGTGCAAAGTCAAAGGGCTAGATCCGGTGGTCAAACGCTACAGGGTTAGGCGGGACAGGGGCCCTGGGGGGTAGCAATGCCACCAGAGCGTCGCATTGGGCCCTCATACATGCGGGGTGGTGCGGTGGCATGTCCGAAGAGGCGGCACGCGTCTCCGGGGTGTGGCCCCCCTCACGGACGGCGATGACACGGTAGTAGACGTTCTGCGGAAACGATGCGGCGTCAATATTATTAAATACTTGGAGCGCGATAAAATCATGAGTTTTTTACATGATGTGGGCACATGTGCTATAGGACCGATGGTAATTTTTCATAATTTTTCGTGATGGAGAAGTATCTGAACACTTCCATCTACGCGGATTGCTCTTCGCGCGTCTACGACTGTGGCCGGCGGCCTCCGGGGGCTAGCATACCGTCAAATCTTGTGTAGGCGGCCTCTCACAAGTCTGGAAGTGTTGTGGCGGTTGCAAATGCCCGGCACGCGTCCCCGGGGTGTGCCCCCCCCCTCACGGACGGCGCCGCCGCCGGCACCTGGAGGGGGGAAACGGACGCGTCGGGTCTACACAGAGTTGATGTAGCTGTGGGTTTGGCCCGGATGTTGCTCCCGGGTGTCCCTATGGGCCGAACTGACACAACCGGGTGGAGAGGTCCACTGGTCAAAGCCCGTCCGTGCAAAGTCAAAGGGCTAGATCGCGTGCTCAAACGCTACAGGGTTAGGCGGGACGGGGGCACTGGGGGGTAGCAATGCCGCCGGCCCATCGTACCGGGCCCTCATACAAGCGGGGTGGTGTGGTGGCATGTATGAAGAGGCGGCACGCGTGTCCGGGGTGTGCCCCCCCTCACGGACGGTGCCGCCGCCGGCACCTGGAGGGGGGAAACGGACGCGTCGGGTCTACACGGAGGGGATCTTGCTGTGGGTCTGGCCCGGATGTTGCTCCAAAGTGTTCCTATGGGCCGACCTAACACAACCGGGTGGAGAGGCCCACTGGTCAAATCCTGTCCGTGCAAAGTCAAAGGGCTAGATCCGGTGGTCAAACGCTACAGGGTTAGGCGGGACGGGGGCCCTGGGGGGTAGCAATGCCACCGGAGCGTCGCATCGGGCCCTCATACATGCGGGGTGGTGCGGTGGCATGTCCGAAGAGGCGGCACGCGTCTCCGGGGTGTGGCCCCCCTCACGGACGGCGATGACACGGTAGTAGACGTTCTGCGGAAACGATGCGGCATGAATATTATTAAATACTCGGAGCGCGATAAAATCATGAGTTTTTTACATGACGTGGGCACATGTGCTATAGGACCGATGGTAATTTTTCATAATTTTTCGTGATGGAGAAGTATCTGAACACTTCCCTCTACGTGGATTGCTCTTCGCGCGTCTACGAGTGTGGTCGGCGGCCTCCGGGGGCTAGCATACCGTCAAATCTTGCATAGGCGGCCTCTCACAAGTCTGGAAGTGTTGTGGCGGTTGCAAATGCCCGGCACGC
>NW_025228364.1:36588-38349 GCF_018294505.1 Triticum aestivum | reverse complement strand
GGGTGTGGCCCCCCTCACGGACGGCGATGACACGGTAGTAGACGTTCTGCGGAAACGATGCGGCGTGAATATTATTAAATACTCGGAGCACGATAAAATCATGAGTTTTTTACATGACGTGGGCACATGTGCTATAGGACCAATGGTAATTTTTCATAATTTTTCGTGATGGAGAAGTATCTGAACACTTCCGTCTACGCGGATTGCTCTTCGCGCGTCTACGACTGTGGCCGGCGGCCTCCGGGGGCTAGCATACCGTCAAATCTTGCGTAGGCGGCCTCTCACAAGTCTGGAAGTGTTGTGGCGGTTGCAAATGCCCGGCACGCGTCTCCGGGGTGTGCCCCCCCCCACACGGACGGCGCTGCCGCCGGCACCTGGAGGGGGGAAACGGACGCGTCGGGTCTACACGGAGTGGATGTAGCTGTGGGTTTGGCCCGGATGTTGCTCCCGGGTGTCCCTATGGGCCGAACTGACACAACCGGGTGGAGAGGTCCACTGGTCAAAGCCCGTCCGTGCAAAGTCAAAGGGCTAGATCGCGTGCTCAAACGCTACAGGGTTAGGCGGGACGGGGGCACTGGGGGTAGCAATGCCGTCGGCCCGTCGTACCGGGCCCTCATACATGCGGGGTGGTGTGGTGGCATGTCTGAAGAGGCGGCACGCGTGTCCGGGGTGTGCCCCCCCTCACGGACGGCGCCGCCGCCGGCACGTGGAGGGGGAAACGGACGAGTCGGGTCTACACGGAGGGGATCTTGCTGTGGGTCTGGCCCGGATGTTGCTCCAAAGTGTTCCTATGGGCTGACCTAACACAACCGGGTGGAGAGGCCCACTGGTCAAATCCCGTCCATGCAAAGTCAAAGGGCTAGATCCGGTGGTCAAACGCTACACGGTTAGGCGGGACGGGGGCCCTGGGGGTAGCAATGCCACCGGAGCGTCGCATCGGGCCCTCATACATGTGGGGTGGTGTGGTGGCATGTCCGAAGAGGCGGAACGCGTCTCCGGGGTGTGGCCCCCCTCATGGACGGCGATGACACGGTAGTAGACGTTTTGCGGAAATGATGCGGCGTGAATATTATTAAATACTCGGAGCGCGATAAAATCATGAGTTTTTTACATGACGTGGGCACATGTGCTATAGGACCGATGGTAATTTTTCATAGTTTTTCGTGATGGAGAAGTATGTGAACACTTCCCTCTATGCGGATTGCTCTTCGCGCGTCTACGACTGTGGCCGGCGGCCTCCGGGGGCTAGCATACCGTCAAATCTTGCATAGGCGGCCTCTCACAAGTCTGGAAGTGTTGTGGCGGTTGCAAATGCCCGGCACGCGTCTCCGGGGTGTGCCCCCCCTCACGGACGGCGCCGCTGCCGGCACCTGGAGGGGGAAACGGACGCGTCGGGTCTACACGGAGTGGATGTAGCTGTGGGTTTGGCCCGGATGTTGCTCCCGGGTGTCCCTATGGGCCGAACTGACACAACCGGGTGGAGAGGTCCACTGGTCAAAGCCCGTCCGTGCAAAGTCAAAGGGCTAGATCGCGTGGTCAAACGCTACAGGGTTAGGCGGGACGGGGGCACTAGGGGGTAGCAATGCCGCCGGCCCGTCGTACCGGGCCCTCATACATGTGGGGTGGTGTGGTGGCATGTCTGAAGAGGCGGCACGCGTGTCCGGGGTGTGCCCCCCCTCACGGACGGCGCCGCCGCCGGCACCTGGAGGGGGGAAACGGACGCGTCGGGTCTACACGGAGGGGATCTTGCTGTGGGTCTGG
>NW_025228364.1:35466-36578 GCF_018294505.1 Triticum aestivum | reverse complement strand
ATGTCTGAAGAGGCGGCACGCGTGTCCGGGGTGTGCCCCCCCTCACGGACGGCGCCGCCGCCGGCACGTGGAGGGGGAAACGGACGAGTCGGGTCTACACGGAGGGGATCTTGCGGTGGGTCTGCCCGGATGTTGCTCCAAAGTGTTCCTATGGGCTGACCTAACACAACCGGGTGGAGAGGCCCACTGGTCAAATCCCGTCCATGCAAAGTCAAAGGGCTAGATCCGGTGGTCAAACGCTACACGGTTAGGCGGGACGGGGGCCCTGGGGGTAGCAATGCCACCGGAGCGTCGCATCGGGCCCTCATACATGTGGGGTGGTGTGGTGGCATGTCCGAAGAGGCGGAACGCGTCTCCGGGGTGTGGCCCCCCTCATGGACGGCGATGACACTTCTGCGGAAACGATGCGGCGTGAATATTATTAAATACTCGGAGCGCGATAAAATCATGAGTTTTTTACATGACGTGGGCACATGTGCTATAGGACCGATGGTAATTTTTCATAGTTTTTCGTGATGGAGAAGTATGTGAACACTTCCCTCTATGCGGATTGCTCTTCGCGCGTCTACGACTGTGGCCGGCGGCCTCCGGGGGCTAGCATACCGTCAAATCTTGCATAGGCGGCCTCTCACAAGTCTGGAAGTGTTGTGGCGGTTGCAAATGCCCGGCACGCGTCTCCGGGGTGTGCCCCCCCCCTCACGGACGGCGCCGCTGCCGGCACCTGGAGGGGGAAACGGACGCGTCGGGTCTACACGGAGTGGATGTAGCTGTGGGTTTGGCCCGGATGTTGCTCCCGGGTGTCCCTATGGGCCGAACTGACACAACCGGGTGGAGAGGTCCACTGGTCAAAGCCCGTCCGTGCAAAGTCAAAGGGCTAGATCGCGTGGTCAAACGCTACAGGGTTAGGCGGGACGGGGGCACTAGGGGGTAGCAATGCCGCCGGCCCGTCGTACCGGGCCCTCATACATGTGGGGTGGTGTGGTGGCATGTCTGAAGAGGCGGCACGCGTGTCCGGGGTGTGCCCCCCCTCACGGACGGCGCCGCCGCCGGCACCTGGAGGGGGGAAACGGACGCGTCGGGTCTACACGGAGGGGATCTTGCTGTGGGTCTGG
>NW_025228364.1:33941-34952 GCF_018294505.1 Triticum aestivum | reverse complement strand
CATGTCTGAAGAGGCGGCACGTGTGTCCGGGGTGTGCCCCCCTCACGGACGGCGCCACCGCCGGCACCTGGAGGGGGGAAACGGACGCGTCGGGTCTACACGGAGGGAATCTTGCTGTGGGTATGGCCCGGATGTTGCTCCAAAGTGTTCCTATGGGCTGACCTAACACAACCGGGTGGAGAGGCCCACTGGTCAAATCCTGTCCGTGCAAAGTCAAAGGGCTAGATCCGGTGGTCAAACGCTACAGGGTTAGGCGGGACGGGGGCCCTAGGGGGTAGCAATGCCACCGGAGCGTCGCATCAGGCCCTCATACATCCGGGGTGGTGCGGTGGCCTGTCCGAAGAGGCGGCACGCGTCTCCGGGGTGTGGCCCCCCTCACGGACGGCGATGACACGGTAGTAGACGTTCTGCGGAAACGATGCGGCGTGAATATTATTAAATACTCGGAGTGCGATAAAATCATGAGTTTTTTACATGACCTGGGCACATGTGCTATAGGACCGATGGTAATTTTTCATAATTTTTCGTGATGGAGAAGTATCTGAACACTTCCCTCTACGCGGATTGCTCTTCGCGCGTCTACGACTGTGGTCGGCGGCCTCCGGGGGCTAGCATACCGTCAAATCTTGCATAGGCGGCCTCTCACAAGTCTGGAAGTGTTGTGGCGGTTGCAAATGCCCGGCACGCGTCTCCGGGGTGTGCCCCCCCTCACGGACGGCGCCGCCGCCGGCACCTGGAGGGGGGAAACGGACGCGTCAGGTCTACACGGAGTGGATGTAGCTGTGGGTTTGGCCCGGATGTTGCTCCCGGGTGTCCCTATGGGCCGAACTGACACAACCGGGTGGAGAGGACCACTGGTCAAAGCCCGTCCGTGCAAAGTCAAAGGGCTAGATCGTGTGGTCAAATGCTACAGGGTTAGGCGGGACGGGGGCACTGGGGGGGTAGCAATGCCGCCGGCCCGTCGTACCGGGCCCTCATACATGCGGGGTGGTGTGGTGGCATGTCTGAAGA
>NW_025228364.1:31384-33657 GCF_018294505.1 Triticum aestivum | reverse complement strand
GCCGGCACCTGGAGGGGGGAAACGGACACGTCGGGTCTACACGGAGGGCATCTTGCTGTGGGTCTGGCCCGGATGTTGCTCCAAAGTGTTCCTATGGGCTGACCTAACACAACCGGGTGGAGAGGCCCACTTGTCAAATCCCGTCCGTGCAAAGTCAAAGGGCTAGATCCGGTGGTCAAATGCTACAGGGTTAGGCGGGACGGGGGCCCTGGGGGGTAGCAATGCCACCGGAGCGTCGCATCGGGCCCTCATACATGCGGGGTGGTGCGGTGGCATGTCCGAAGAGGCGGCACGCGTCTCCGGGGTGTGGCCCCCCTCACGGACGGCGATGACACGGTAGTAGACGTTCTGCGGAAAGGATGCGGCGTGAACATTATTAAATACTCGGAGCGCGATAAAATCATGAGTTTTTTACATGACGTGGGCACATGTGCTATAGGACCGATGGTAATTTTTCATAATTTTTCGTGATGGAGAAGTATCTGAACACTTCCCTCTACGCGGATTGCTCTTCGCGCGTCTACGACTGTGGCCGGCGGCCTCCGGGGGCTAGCATACCGTCAAATCTTGCGTAGGCGGCCTCTCACAAGTCTGGAAGTGTTGTGGCGGTTGCAAATGCCCGGCACGCGTCTCCAGGGTGTGCCCCCCCCTCACGGACGGCGCCGCCGCCGGCACCTGGAGGGGGGAAACGGACGCGTCGGGTCTACACGGAGTGGATGTAGCTGTGGGTTTGGCCTGGATGTTGCTCCCGGGTGTCCCTATGGGCCGAACTGACACAACCGAGTGGAGAGGTCCACTGGTCAAAGCATGTCCGTGCAAAGTCAAAGGGCTAGATCGCGTGGTCAAACGCTACAGGGTTAGGCGGGACGGGGGCACTGGGGGGGTAGCAATGCCGCCGGCCCGTCGTACCGAGCCCTCATACATGCGGGGTGGTGTGGCGGCATGTCTGAAGAGGCGGCACGCGTGTCCGGGGTGTGCCCCCCCTCACGGACGGCGCCGCCGCCGGCACCTGGAGGGGGAAACGGACGCGTCGGGTCTACACGGAGGGGATCTTGCTGTGGGTCTGGCCCGGATGTTGCTCCAAAGTATTCCTATGGGCTGACCTAACACAACCGGGTGTTAAGGCCCACTGGGGGGTAGCAATGCCGCCGGCCCGTCGTACCGGGCCCTCATACATGCGGGGTGGTGTGGTGGCATGTCTGAAGAGGCGGCACGCGTGTCCGGGGTGTGCCCCCCTCACGGACGGCGCCGCCGCCAGCACCTGGAGGGGGGAAACGGACGCGTCGGGTCTACACGAAGGGGATCTTGCTGTGGGTCTGGCCCGGATGTTGCTCCAAAGTGTTCCTATGGGCTGACCTAACACAACCGGGTGGAGAGGCCCACTGGTCAAATCCTGTCCGTGCAAAGTCAAAGGGCTAGATCCGCTAGTCAAACGCTACAGGGTTAGGCGGGACGGGGGCCCTGGGGGGTAGCAATGCCACCGGAGCGTCGCATCGGGCCCTCATACATGTGGGGTGGTGCGGTGGCATGTCCGAAGAGGCGGCACGCGTCTTCAGGGTGTGGCCCCCCTCACGGACGGCGATGACACGGTAGTAGACGTTCTGCGGAAACGATGCGGCGTGAATATTATTAAATACTCGGAGCACGATAAAATCATGAGTTTTTTACATGACGTGGGCACATGTGCTATAGGACCAATGGTAATTTTTCATAATTTTTCGTGATGGAGAAGTATCTGAACACTTCCGTCTACGCGGATTGCTCTTCGCGCGTCTACGACTGTGGCCGGCGGCCTCCGGGGGCTAGCATACCGTCAAATCTTGCGTAGGCGGCCTCTCACAAGTCTGGAAGTGTTGTGGCGGTTGCAAATGCCCGGCACGCGTCTCCGGGGTGTGCCCCCCCCCCCACACGGACGGCGCTGCCGCCGGCACCTGGAGGGGGGAAACGGACGGGTCGGGTCTACACGGAGTGGATGTAGCTGTGGGTTTGGCCCGGATGTTGCTCCCGGGTGTCCCTATGGGCCGAACTGACACAACCGGGTGGAGAGGTCCACTGGTCAAAGCCCGTCCGTGCAAAGTCAAAGGGCTAGATCGCGTGCTCAAACGCTACAGGGTTAGGCGGGACGGGGGCACTGGGGGTAGCAATGCCGTCGGCCCGTCGTACCGGGCCCTCATACATGCGGGGTGGTGTGGTGGCATGTCTGAAGAGGCGGCACGCGTGTCCGGGGTGTGCCCCCCCTCACGGACGGCGCCGCCGCCGGCACGTGGAGGGGG
>NW_025228364.1:28481-29536 GCF_018294505.1 Triticum aestivum | reverse complement strand
GGGGGAAACGGACGCGTCGGGTCTACACGGAGGGGATCTTGCTGTGGGTCTGGCCCGGATGTTGCTCCAAAGTGTTCCTATGGGCTGACCTAACACAACCGGGTGGAGAGGCCCACTGGTCAAATCCTGTCCGTGCAAAGTCAAAGGGCTAGATCCGGTGGTCAAACGCTACAGGGTTAGGCGGGACGGGGGCCCTGGGGGGTAGCAATGCCACCGGAGCGTCGCATCGGGCCCTCATACATGCGGGGTGGTGCGGTGGCATGTCCGAAGAGGCGGCACGCGTCTCCGGGGTGTGGCCCCCCTCACGGACGGCGATGACACGGTAGTAGACGTTCTGCGGAAACGATGCGGCATGAATATTATTAAATACTCGGAGCGCGATAAAATCATGAGTTTTTTACATGACGTGGGCACATGTGCTATAGGACCGATGGTAATTTTTCATAATTTTTCGTGATGGAGAAGTATCTGAACACTTCCCTCTACGTGGATTGCTCTTCGCGTGTCTACGAGTGTGGTCGGCGGCCTCCGGGGGCTAGCATACCGTCAAATCTTGCATAGGCGGCCTCTCACAAGTCTGGAAGTGTTGTGGCGGTTGCAAATGCCCGGCACGCGTCTCCGGGGTGTGCCCCCCCCCCTCACGGACGGCGCCGCCGCCGGCACCTGGAGGGGGGAAACGGACGCGTCGGGTCTACACAGAGTGGATGTAGCTGTGGGTTTGGCCAGGATGTTGCTCCCAGGTGTCCCTATGGGCCGAACTGACACAACCGGGTGGAGAGGTCCACTGGTCAAAGCCCGTCCGTGCAAAGTCAAAGGGCTAGATCGCGTGCTCAAACGCTACAGGGTTAGGCGGGACGGGGGCACTGGGGGGTAGCAATGCCGCCGGCCCGTCGTACCGGGCCCTCATACATGCGGGGTGTTGTGGTGGCATGTCTGAAGAGGCGGCATGCGTGTCCGGGGTGTGCCCCCCCTCACGGACGGCGCCACCGCCGGCACCTGGAGGGGAACGGACCCGTCGGGTCTACACGGAGGGGATCTTGCTGTGGGTCTGGCCC
>NW_025228364.1:25221-26187 GCF_018294505.1 Triticum aestivum | reverse complement strand
GCCCCCCCTCACGGACGGCGCCGCCGCCGGCACGTGGAGGGGGAAACGGACGCGTCGGGTCTACACGGAGGGGATCTTGCTGTGGGTCTGGCCCGGATATTGCTCCAAAGTGTTCCTATGGGCTGACCTAACACAACCGGGTGGAGAGGCCCACTGGTCAAATCCCGTCCATGCAAAGTCAAAGGGCTAGATCCGGTGGTCAAACGCTACACGGTTAGGCGGGACGGGGGCCCTGGGGGTAGCAATGCCACCGGAGCGTCGCATCGGGCCCTCATACATGTGGGGTGGTGTGGTGGCATGTCCGAAGAGGCGGAACGCATCTCCGGGGTGTGGCCCCCCTCATGGACGGCGATGACACGGTAGTAGACGTTCTACGGAAACGATGCGGCGTGAATATTATTAAATACTCGGAGCGCGATAAAATCATGAGTTTTTTACATGACGTGGGCACATGTGCTATAGGACCGATGGTAATTTTTCATAGTTTTTCGTGATGGAGAAGTATGTGAACACTTCCCTCTATGCGGATTGCTCTTCGCGCGTCTACGACTGTGGCCGGCGTCCTCCGGGGGCTAGCATACCGTCAAATCTTGCATAGGCGGCCTCTCACAAGTCTGGAAGTGTTGTGGCGGTTGCAAATGCCCGGCACGCGTCTCCGGGGTGTGCCCCCCCCTCACGGACGGCGCCGCTGCCGGCACCTGGAGGGGGAAACGGACGCGTCGGGTCTACACGGAGTGGATGTAGCTGTGGGTTTGGCCCGGATGTTGCTCCCGGGTGTCCCTATGGGCCGAACTGACACAACCGGGTGGAGAGGTCCACTGGTCAAAGCCCGTCCGTGCAAAGTCAAAGGGCTAGATCGCGTGGTCAAACGCGACAGGGTTAGGCGGGACGGGGGCACTAGGGGGTAGCAATGCCGCCGGCCCGTCGTACCGGGCCCTCATACATGTGGGGTGGTGTGGTGGCATG
>NW_025228364.1:8975-24491 GCF_018294505.1 Triticum aestivum | reverse complement strand
AGAGGCGGCACGTGTGTCCGGGGTGTGCCCCCCCTCACGGACGGCGCCGCCGCCGGCACCTGGAGGGGGGAAACGGACGCGTCGGGTCTACACGGAGGGAATCTTGCTGTGGGTATGGCTCGGATGTTGCTCCAAAGTGTTCCTATGGGCTGACCTAACACAACCGGGTGGAGAGGCCCACTGGTCAAATCCTGTCCGTGCAAAGTCAAAGGGCTAGATCCGGTGGTCAAACGCTACAGGGTTAGGCGGGACGGGGGCCCTGGGGGGTAGCAATGCCACCGGAGCGTCGCATCAGGCCCTCATACATGCGGGGTGGTGCGGTGGCCTGTCCGAAGAGGCGGCACGCGTCTCCGGGGTGTGGCCCCCCTCACAGACGGTGATGACACGGTAGTAGATGTTCTGCGGAAACGATGCGGCGTGAATATTATTAAATACTCGGAGCGCGATAAAATCATGAGTTTTTTGCATGACCTGGGCACATGTGCTATAGGACTGATGGTAATTTTTCATAATTTTTCGTGATGGAGAAGTATCTGAACACTTCCCTCTACGCGGATTGCTCTTCGCGCGTCTACGACTGTGGTCGGCGGCCTCCGGGGGCTAGCATACCGTCAAATCTTGCATAGGCGGCCTCTCACAAATCTTCCAACAGCCCACACTTATTTTCAGAATTATTTGGGCATTTAGAATATTTTATAGCATTTAAATGCCCAAATGCAAATAGAGTATGATTTAATTCAGAGCCCAATATGTCCTGCAAAAATATAAATCATTTTTGGTAGATGCTTTCACCTCTAACCAGAAATGTTGAACATTTTTAGAGGGCATTTTGGGTTTAATGAAAAAGATTTTATTTTGACCCTAGTTGAATTCATTTGGTGCTAGGGTTTAGTCAATCCCCATTTCAGGTTTAAATGAAATTTAAACTGTCAGGACCCCGACTCGATGTCACATCGATCTAGCTGGTAACACCTCATATCACTTTGCGGCCTCACGCACGGTATTCCCACGGGTGTCGTCTTACCTTTTCCCGGGACCGTTTGCGCCTTTTGGCTCACGTATATGATAGTGTCGCTAGCATCCATATGATAAAGAGCCCGGGCTGACATGACTAGTCGTAAACCCAAAGTGGCACAGACTTACAGGGACAGGCATCCATGACCCAGCTTCGAACGTGTCGGTCATCAGCAAGTGGGTCCAGGCTGTAGCACTGGGCTAGCAGGACTCCGGTAAACCGGGCTGTAGCGGGCTAACAGGACTCCGGTACTCAAAGCGTGACATTTCCCCGAAGGGACAGACACAGGAACGAAGAAGGACACATGCCGGCCAGCCTAAGTGTTCCAGAGCAGTAGCAAGCTACCATGGCTCAGCGGTAACACTAGGAGACATTTCCCGGTAAGAGAGGCTACTAAGAATAAACGACTAGATGGTCAGATCCCACACATACCAAGCATTTCAATCATACACACAATATGCTCGATATGTGCAAATACAACGAAGCATCACAACATGACTCTACGACACAAGTACTTTATTTAAGGCTCAGAGAGCCATACATAACATACACACAAAGGTACGGGTCTCACGACCCAACATACAAGTCATACAGTCATACAAGCCAACAGCGGAAGTAACTTGTCTGAGTACAGACAACTAGTAAAATAAAAGAGGCTTGGAAAGCCTAGCTATACTACGTGGTCCTTCACAAGCTCAGGGTCACCACCTGGGTCTTTAGCCTACTCGTTGATGTCAACGTCTACATAGAACCCATCAGAAGGGGTTGCAGCGTCTTCTGTAAAAAATGTAGATTATAGCAACATGAGTACAAAGGTACTCAGCAAGACTTACATCAGATCCTACATACATGCATAGTATCAAGAAGGGTTGGTGGAGTTATTGCAGCAAGCCAACTTTGACTCTTGGCTAGACTATCCTACGATACTTCAATTTGAAATAGTTTTGCGCACACGAGTCCACTACTCACCACTTCAATACACTACCGAGGATCCACCTCCGTCTTCCTACGGAAGAGCCATCCTCGGCACTCACACTTATCTTGAGGCTTTTAATAGTTTCCATTTACTTGTCTATGAACTGTATAGGCAACCAAGTAGTCCTTTACCACGGACGCGGCTATTCGAATAGATCATGTTAACCCTGCAGGGGTGTACTTCTTCATACACGCTCTCACCACTTACCGTTGTTTACACGACATGTACTCGGCAACCTTCAAGCGGAAGCCCAACGTGGGTGTCGGCCACGACCTACCTAATCACCTAAGCCTCCAGTCCAGGTTTATCGCCTATTCAGGTTCCATCCGCAGGGAGTCCGGCCGAGGTTTCCCATACGGCCCCGAACGATGTGAACAGGGTTCCCGAGATACCTAACGGGTATTCGGTACACCCGGCCACGTACCTACCGCATCACAGCCCACCCCTACGGTCAGCGCTGTCCACGGCCTCCAGTAGGCTACAAACACCAGAAACTACTTGCAACTCCTGGACGGAGAACTAGGGTGAATAAGAAGTCGAGAGGGTCCATTGGTTTCGGGCCCAATGCATGGTAGTAGCTGATTCTTAAATCACACATACATATCTCAGTGCTTAAGGTCGGCTTCAATGAAACAACCCACCATGTACTCCTACATGGCCTCTCATCGATACCTTTACCAAATCGTGTTCACCACACCACTCTCATTACCGACATAATCATTTCACTCTAGCCCATCACCCAGATGAACCAGACCTGACACGACTCTAAGCATAGCAGGCATAGCAAGGTAGGAACAACACATACATATGGCTCAATCAACTCCTACACATGCTAGTGGGTTTCATCTAGTTACTGTGGCAATGACAGGTCATGCAGAGGAAATGGGTTCAACTACCGTAGCACACAGCAGTTTGAATCGCGTTGTCTTAATGCAGTAAAAGAGAGTAGGAGCGAGAACATGGGATTGTATCGATATGATCAAATGGTTGGTTGCTTGCCTGATGGTTCGATGCACTGATATGGTTCTTCGTTAGGGTAATCACGGTATTCTTCGGGGGCAGAACCTGTCGCAAAGGACATCGATACACAAGCATCACCAAACAATGTGCAACAATATGATGCATGCATGAAACATGGCAATATGAGTGTGTTGGGCTAATGCAACTAAAACCAGAAGGGTTTGAACAAATTTGAATCAAAGATTCAAATTTCAAACTCAAACATGGCCTCTTTAAGTGCTTTTCCTTATTCTGCTTAAAACATCAATTTAACTTGTTTGATCATGCATGAAAATAGTACAGATGGATAGATTGGATTTTTCTGATCATTTTTCATATATAATTTGTCCAATTTGGAGTTACAGAATAAAAGTTATGAATTTTTGAAGTTTAAATAATATTCTGGAATTTCCTGATTTAATTTAAATCCAGAAAATCAATTACTGCGTCAGCCTGACGTCAGTGTGACGTCAGCAGGTCAACGGAACAGGTCTGGGTCAAACCTGACAGTGGGTCCCGCATGTCAGGGTGATTAATTTAATTAAAAGTTAATTAAAACTAATCCTGTTTAATTAACAGGGCTGGACCCCACCTGTCATTGACTCAGGGGAGTCAACCAGGGCCCACCCGTGGTCAAAGTCAATGTCGGCTGCCGGCGTTTAGTCGCCGGCGAGCCCGACGCGGCGGCGGAAGTGGTTTTGGTCATTTCGGCCACCAAACGGACCGCGGAGACCACCGGAGTGGAGCTGAGGACAACCCGCAGCTCTTGGCGGAGTCCGTTGGGGTCGGGGTGGCCGGAGTCGACGGCGGCGAGCTCGGCTGCGGCCGCCGGGGTTCGGTCGTGCACGGGAACGGGGTTGGAGCTCGAAGTCGAGCGAAGCGAGGCGCTAGGGATGCTCTACGGGGTCTTGCGAACTCGTTGGACTCGCCGGGGTGACCAAATGGTCACCGGAGCTGCGTCGACGGCGAGCTCGGCGACGGCGGAGGTTCGGCCGTGGTGGGGAGGAGGCTATGGTGAGGGAACGAGGGGGAGAAGAGGGGGAAACGGTGGCGTAGCTCACCGCGGTTGCAGTGGGCGTCGAAGCGGGCTCGGGGACGTGCCGGAGACGATGAATTCGACGGCGACGATGATCGGAGCCGAAGAGGGGAACGACGACGTGGCGGCGATGCAGGGCTTCCGGGGACCCGTGGAGCGGTGGGGAGGAAGAGGGAGTTGTGGCGGAGCTTCTGAGCTAGTCGGGGGAGCGAGGGGTGGCCGGAGATGGCTGCTGTGGCGAACGGCGGCGACGGTGGTGTTCGGCCGTGAGAGAGAGAGAGCGAGGGAGAGGAAGGAAAGAGCCGGGGAGAGTGAGAGAGAGCAGGGGGGATCGGGACGGGCTGCGGGCGTCGTCCACGCGGCCAGGAGGTCGTCGGCAAGCAGGAGGTGGCCGCGCGGCCGTGCGCGCGCGAGCACGCAGCAGCTTCGGGGCGAGGGGAGGAAGACGACGGAGGGCTACAGTGCTGGGCTGGGTCGGTTGCTGGCTGGGCCGGCCAGCTGGCTGGGCCGCACAGGGAGGAGCCCAGGTAAGTTTTTCCCTTTTTCTTCTGTTTTCTGTTTTATTTAATATATCTGCAACTTTGTTGAATTTAATAAAATACCTAGGCAACTTCAAAAATCACCAAACTATTCCTGGCCCATAGTTGGATTATTTCCAACATGAAACATTTTAGTTTGGAGATATTTGAGCATTTAGATATTTTATATTATTTTAAATGCCCAAATTCAAATATTTATGATTTAATTCAAAAACCCTAGGATGGCCTAGGAAAATGTGCACCATTTTTGGCAGAGGTTCTGAACCAAGACAAAAATGATGGGCATTTTAGAAGGGCATTTCAGGTTCATTGAAAAATTATTTTAGTAACCCTAGTTGGTTTCAGAGGGGACTGGGGGTTCTGTCATCCCCATTTCAACTCAGGCGATACTAACCGATAATTTTTGAAGAAGAAAGGTGGGATGCCTACCGGGGCATCCCCAAGCTTAGATGCTTGAGACTTCTTGAAATATTATCTTGGGGTGCCTTGGGCATCCCCAATCTTGAGCTTTTGTGTCTTCTTAATTCCTCTCATATCACGGTTTTCCTAAATCTCAAAAACTTCATCCACACAAAACTCAACAAGAACTCGTGAGATAAGTTAGTATAAATCAATGCAAAACCTTATCATTCTCGACTGTAGAAAATCACCAAAATTATTATTCAACATTGCATACCAAATGCCTCTGCATATTTAATACTCCTATCCTCAAATAGAATCATTAAAGAAGCAAACATAATAGCAATCTGCCAAAACAGTATAGTCTGTCAAGAATGCAAGAGTATCAATACTTCTTTAACTCCAAAAATTATGAAAATTTACCACATTGTAGAAAAATTATGAGATATTATTGTGCAAAAAGTTTCAACATTTTATCACGTTCTGACTTTTCTAGGTAATTTTTGCAACAGCGGTAAACTTTCTGTTTTGAAACAGCAACATATAGACTTGCAAAATAAGCATGGCAAAGGCTATACTTGACATTTTTATTGAAATAAAATATGAAAAACATTATTCTAAATAACATCAAGAAAATCTTAATAAAATAAAATGATACTCCAAGAAAAACACATATCATATGACGAATAAAAATGTAGCTCCAAGTGAGGTTACCAATAATGTTGGAGACGAAAGAGGGGATGCCTTCTGGGGCATCCCCAAGCTTAGTTGCTTGGATCTTCCTTTAATATTACGTTGGGGTGCCTTGGGCATCCCCAAGATTAGGGTCTTTTCACTCCTTATTCTCCTCATATCGACATCTCACCCAAAACTTGAAAACTTCAATCACACAAAACTTAACAGAACTTCATGAGATAGGTTAGTATGATAAAGAGCAAACCATTTCACTTTGGTCCTGTCAAAGACAACATTCATAATTGTTCTCACACAATGCCTACTGTAGAATATCATTTTCACTATTTATATTGAGCAATATAACCCATAGAAACCAGAAACCAAGCAAACTATGCATTGAAAACAGAATCTGTCCAAATAGAATGGTCTGTAGTAATCTGTACTCCAACCATACTTATGATATTCCGAAAATTCTTAACAATTAGGACAGCCTGGGAAAATTTTCTATTAATATTATGCAAAAAGAAGAAGTATTTTATCACGCTTCTGTTAAAAATGAGAATTATTTTCGTGAGCGCAAAAGTTTCTGTTTTTCAGCAAGATCAAATCAACTATCACCATATACCATCCCAAAGGTCTTACTTGGAACTTAATAGAAACAAAATGTCAGGACCCCGACTCGATGTCACATCGATCTAGCTGGTAACACCTCATATCACTTTGCGGCCTCACGCACGGTATCCCCACGGGTGTCGTCTTACCTTTTCCCGGGACCGTTTGCGCCTTTTGGCTCACGTATATGATAGTGTCGCTAGCATCCATATGATAAAGAGCCCGGGCTGACATGACTAGTCGTAAACCCAAAGTGGCACAGACTTACAGGGACAGGCATCCATGACCCAGCTTCGAACGTGTCAGTCATCAGCAAGTGGGTCCGGGCTGTAGCACTGGGCTAGCAGGACTCCGGTAAACCGGGCTGTAGCGGGCTAACAGGACTCCGGTACTCAAAGCGTGACATTTCCCCGAAGGGACAGACACAGGAACGAAGAAGGACACATGCCGGCCAGCCTAAGTGTTCCAGAGCAGTAGCAAGCTACCATGGCTCAGCGGTAACACTAGGAGACATTTCCCGGTAAGAGAGGCTACTAAGAATAAACGACTAGATGGTCAGATCCCACACATACCAAGCATTTCAATCATACACACAATATGCTCGATATGTGCAAATACAACGAAGCATCACAACATGACTCTACGACACAAGTACTTTATTTAAGGCTCAGAGAGCCATACATAACATACACACAAAGGTACGGGTCTCACGACCCAACATACAAGTCATACAGTCATACAAGCCAACAGCGGAAGTAACTTGTCTGAGTACAGACAACTAGTAAAATAAAAGAGGCTTGGAAAGCCTAGCTATACTACGTGGTCCTTCACAAGCTCAGGGTCACCACCTAGGTCTTTAGCCTACTCGTTGATGTCAACGTCTACATAGAACCCATCAGAAGGGGTTGCAGCGTCTTCTGTAAAAATGTAGATTATAGCAACATGAGTACAAAGGTACTCAGCAAGACTTACATCAGATCCTACATACATGCATAGTATCAAGAAGGGTTGGTGGAGTTATTGCAGCAAGCCAGCTTTGACTCTTGGCTAGGCTATCCTACGATACTCCAACTTGAAATAGTTTTGCGCACACGAGTCCACTACTCACCACTTCAATACACTACCCAGGATCCACCTCCGTCTTCCTACGGAAGAGCCATCCTCGGCACTCACACTTATCTTGAGGCTTTTAATAGTTTCCATTTACTTGTCTATGAACTGTATAGGCAACCAAGTAGTCCTTTACCGCGGACGCGGCTATTCGAATAGATCATGTTAACCCTGCAGGGGTGTACTTCTTCATACACGCTCTCACCACTTACCGTCGTTTACACGACATGTACTCGGCAACCTTCAAGCGGAAGCCCAACGTGGGTGTCGGCCACGACCTACCTAATCACCTAAGCCTCCAGTCCAGGTTTATCGCCTATTCAGGTTCCATCCGCAGGGAGTCCGGCCGAGGTTTCCCATACGGCCCCGAACGATGTGAACAGGGTTCCCGAGATACCTAACGGGTATTCGGTACACCGTGCCACGTACCTACCGCATAACAGCCCACCCCTACGGTCAGCGCTGTCCACGGCCTCCAGTAGGCTACAAACACCAGAAACTACTTGCAACTCCTGGACGGAGAACTAGGGTGAATAAGAAGTCGAGAGGGTCCATTGGTTTCGGGCCCAATGCATGGTAGTAGCTGATTCTTAAATCACACATACAGATCTCAGTGCTTAAGGTCGGCTTCAATGAAACAACCCACCATGTACTCCTACATGGCCTCTCATCGATACCTTTACCAAATCGTGTTCACCATACCACTCTCATTACCGACATAATCATTTCACTCTAGCCCATCACCCAGATGAACCAGACCTGACACAACTCTAAGCATAGCAGGCATAGCAAGGTAGGAACAACACATACATATGGCTCAATCAACTCCTACACATGCTAGTGGGTTTCATCTAGTTACTGTGGCAATGACAGGTCATGCAGAGGAAATGGGTTCAACTACCGTAGCACACAGCAGTTTGAATCGCGTTGTCTTAATGCAGTAAAAGAGAGCAGGAGCGAGAACATGGGATTGTATCGATATGATCAAATGGTTGGTTGCTTGCCTGATGATTCGTTGCACGGATACGACTCTTCGTTAGGGTAATCACGATACTCCTCGGGGACAGATCCTGTCGCAAAGGATAACGATACACAGGCATCACCAAACAATGTGCAACAATATGATGCATGCATGAAACATGGCAATATGAGTGTGTTGGGCTAATGCAACTAAAGCCAGATGTGTTTGAGCAAATTTGAATCAAAGATTCAAATTCCAAATTCAAATATGGCCTTTTAAAGTGCCTTTTCTTGTTCTGATTAAAACATCAAGTTAACTTGTTTGATCATGCATGAAAATAGTACAGATGGATAGATTGGATTTTTCTGATCATTTTTCATATATTATTTGTCCAATTTGGAGTTACAGAATAAAAGTTATGAATTTTTGAAGTTTAATTAATATTCTGGAATTTCCTGATTTAATTTAAATCCAGAAATTCAATTACTGCGTCAGCCTAACATCACAGTGACATCAGCAGGTCAACAGGGCTGGCTCGGGTCAAACCTGACGTGTGGGGTCCACACGTCAGTGTCACAGGGCTAAACCCGCGTTGACCCCGGGCTGGTTAGCTTTGACTAAGCCCTGGGGGCCCACTGTCAGCGTTAGTAGGTGGTGGATTAGTGGTTAATCAACTAGGCCACGTCAGCTCGCCGGAGTTCTGGCCGGCGGCGACCAACAGTGCGGCGGCGATAGTGGTTTTGGTCGTTTCGGCCACCAAATGGAACGCGGCGACCACCGGAGTGAAGCTGAGGACGACCCGCGGCTCTTGGCGGAGTCCGTTGGGGTCGGGGTGGCCGGAGTTGACGGCGGTGAGCTCGGCTGCGGCCGCCGGGTTTCGGTCGTGCGCGGGATTGGTGCTGGAGCTCGAAGTCGAGCAAAGTGAGGCGCTAGGGATGCTCTACGGGTTCTTGCGAACGTGTTGGACTCGCCGGGGTGACCAAATGGTCACCGGAGCTACGTCGACGGCGAGCTCGGCGACGGCGGAGGTTCGGCCGTGGTGGAGATGCAGCTACGGTGAGGGAACGAGGGGAAGGAGAGGGGGAAACGGCTCGGGGGCTCATCGCGGTTGCAGTGGGCGTCGAAGCGGGCTCGGGGACGCGCTGGAGACGGCGAATTCGTCGGCGACGGTGATCGGAGTCCGAAGAGGGGAACGGCGACGTGGCGGCGATGCAGGGCTTCCGGGGACTCGTGGAGCGGTGGGGAGGAAGAGGGAGTTGTGGCGGAGCTTCTGAGCTACTCGGGGGAGCGAGGGGTGGCCGGAGACAGTGGCTACGGCGAACGGCGGCGACGGTGTGCTTCGGCCGAGAGCGAGAGAGAGCAAGGGAGAAACGGGGGAGAGTGAGCGAGAGCAGGGGGGATCGGGACGGGCTGCGGACGTCGTCCACGCGGCCAGGAGGGCGTCGGCAAGCAGGAGGTGGCCGCGCGGCCGCGCGCGCGAGCACGCAGCAGCTTCGGGGCGTGGGGAGGAAGACGACGGGGAGCTACAGTGCTGGGCTGGCTAGCTGGGCCGGCCAGTTGGCTGGGCCGCACAGGTAAGTCTTCCCTCTCTTTTCTGTTTTCTGTTTTATTTAATATTTCTGCAACTTTGTTGAATTAAATAAAATACCTAGGCAACTCCAAAAATCACCAAACTAACCCTGGTCCATAGTTGGATTATTTCCAACATGAAACATTTTAGTTTGGAGATATTTGAGCATTTAAATATTTTATATTATTTTAAATGCCCAAATTCAAATATCTATGATTTAATTCAAAAACCCTAGGATGGCCTAGGAAAATGTGCACCACTTTTGGCAGAGGTTCTGAACCAAGGCAAAAATGATGGGCATTTTAGAAGGGCATTTCAGGTTCATTGAAAAATTATTTTAGTAACCCTAGTTGGTTTTAGAGGGGACTGGGGGTTCTGTCATCCCCATTTCAAGTTTCTGATGAAAGAGTAAACATGATGCAACACTCTAATGCATGACTAGCTAGGGTGTGACAACTCACCCCCACTCAAAAGAATCTCGTCCCGAGATTTGGGTTCCTCCGAGAAGAAGGCGGGATATTCAAGTCGAAGACGATCCTCCCTTTCCCAAGTTGCTTCATCCTCAGAATGGTGCGACCATTGAACCTTGAGAAACTTGATATTATGACGTCGCGTGGTACGCTTGGCTTGATCGAGGATACGAATGGGGTACTCTCGATATGTAAGATTATCTTGGAGATCAAGCGTTTCGTGGTCCACTTCACGAATAGGATCCGAGAAGCAACGCCTGAGTTGAGAAACGTGGAAGACATCGTGAACTCTGGAGAGGTGCGGAGGTAGTTCCAATTGGTAGGCAACTTCTCCTCGTTTGGCAAGAATACGAAAAGGTCCAATGTAACGAGGAGCCAATTTGCCTTTGATACCGAAACGATGGGTTCCCTTCAGAGGGGTGACCCGAAGGTAAGCCTTCTCGTCAACCTCGAAAGTCATAGCCTTATGTTTTCGGTCATATTGACTCTTTTGACGAGATTGGGCTGTTTTCAACTTTTCACGAACGATACGAACTTGTTCTTCTGCTTCCTGAATCATATCCGGGCCAAAGAATTGTCTTTCCCCGGTCTCTGACCAGTTAAGGGGTGTTCGACATCGTCGTCCATAGAGAACTTCAAAAGGGGCTTTACCCAAGCTAGATTGATAGCTGTTGTTGTAAGCGAATTCGGCAAATGGAAGGCACTTCTCCCAATCCATTCCGAAAGAGATAACAGAGGCTCGAAGCATGTCTTCTAGAATCTGATTGACGCGTTCCACTTGACCACTTGACTGAGGGTGGAAAGCGGTGCTAAAGGAGAGACGAGTTCCCATAGCATTTTGGAAACTTTCCCAAAATCGAGAGGTGAAAAGACTTCCTCGATCCGAATTGATTTCCAAAGGAACACCATGGAGGGACACTATTCGGGAGATGTATAAGTCTGCCAGCTGACTAGCGGTAATACTCTCACGAACAGGTAGAAAATGAGCTACTTTGGAAAGACGATCGACCACGACGAAAATAGCATTATTCCCTCTATTGGTCCTGGGAAAACCGGTAATGAAATCCATACCAATTTTATCCCATTTCCATTCAGGAATAGCTAAGGGTTGAAGGGTGCCAGCCGGCCGTTGATGCTCTGCTTTTACACGACGACAGACGTCGCAATTTGCAATATACTGAGCAATTTCTCTCTTCATCCTAGTCCACCAAAACCTCTGGCGTAGATCCTGATACATTTTAGTACTACCGGGATGAATGGTGAGAGGAGATTCATGAGCTTCCTTAAGGATCAAACGCCTCAGGTTTCGCACTTTGGGAACCACTAGTCGATTCCCGAAGTATACGACCCCTTGATCATTAATGGAGAAACAATTCACAATTCCTTTTTGAATGTTTCTCTTGATGCGGGAGATTCCCGGATCTACCTTCTGTGCTTTGATAATTTGATCCGTAAGGGTAGGTTTTGCCACCAAGGTGGAGAGAAAACCTTGAGGTACAATGTGAAGGTTAAGCTTTCGAAATTCCTCATGGAGAAGCGGTTGACTTTGTTGTAACATCAGATTGTTACAATAAGATTTACGACTTAGCGCATCAGCCATGACGTTGGCTTTCCCTGGGGTATAGGTTATTCCTAAGTCGAAGTCTGTGATCAATTCAACCCAACGTCTTTGCCTGAGATTCAGATCCGGTTGGGTGAAAATGTACTTCAGACTTTGGTGATCAGTGAATATTTCGCAACGATTACCGAGGAGGTAATGTCGCCAGGTCTTAAGTGCATAGACTACGGCTGCAAGCTCTAGATCATGAGTAGGATAATTCTCCTCATGTGGGTGCAATTGCCGTGAAGCGTAGGCAATTACGTGTCGATCTTGCATGAGAATGCAACCTAGTCCTTGTCGCGAGGCGTCGCAGTAGATAACAAAGTCCTTGGAGAAATCTGGCGGTACCAGCACGGGAGCAGAAGTCACGCGTCTTTTCAGTTCCTGAAAACTGTGCTCACATTGTGGAGTCCATTCGAACTTCTTATCTTTCTTGAGGAGTTCGGTTAGAGGTTTGGCAACTTTGGAGAAGTTCTCGACAAAGCGACGGCAATAGCTCGCTAAGCCTAGAAAACTCCGAACTTGCTTGACTGATTCGGGTGGAGTCCAATCAAGGACGGCTTGAACTCGCTCAGGGTTAACAGCAATACCTTTACCAGATATTACATGACCCAGATAGGTCACTTCTGGCAACCAGAATTCACATTTTGAAAATTTGGCATAAAGGCGATGCTCTCGAAGTTTCTGCAACACTAGCCTTAGATGTTCGGCATGTTCTTCCTCGTTCTTGGAGTAGATGAGTATATCATCGAGATAAACTACGACAAATTTATCCAAATACTCCATGAAGATTGAGTTCATTAACCGAGAAAAGGTGGCTGGAGCGTTGGTTAACCCGAAGGACATGACGGTGTACTCGTATTGGCCATAACGAGTAACAAAGGCCGTTTTAGGAATGTCCCTGTTTCTGATTTTGATTTGCTGGTATCCCAACCTCAAATCCATCTTGGAGAAGACTGAGGATCCAGCGAGCTGATCATACAGATCGTTGATCCTGGGAAGTGGATATTTGTTCTTGATTGTGACCAAATTGACAGGTCGGTAATCGACAACCATCCGGTCTGTACCATCCTTCTTCTTAACGAATAGGACGGGACAAGCCCACGGAGATGAACTAGGTCGGATGAAACCCTTTTTCAAGGACTCATCGAGTTGTTTCTTAAGCTCGGCTAGTTCTAGAGGTGCCATCTTATAAGGTCTTCTAGCAATCGGAACGGTTCCTGGGATGAGGTCTATTACGAACTCAACATCCCTGTCAGGTGGAACACCTGGCAATTCCTCTGGAAAGACATCCGGAAAGTCACGGACTACCGGGACGTCCTCAAGGTCTGGCAAAGGGTTGGCGTTAAGAGAATATAGTTGTCGCTTGGCTATTCGAGTCAAGACATTGACTATCTTCCCCGAAGGATGGGTGAGTTGAACAGTCCTAGAGAAGCAATCAATTTTGGCATGATGAGATGACATCCAGTCCATACCCAAAATGATATTAATATCTAAAGATTTAAGGGCTATCAAAGATGCAAGGAAGACAAGTCTATCGACTTGGATTTCATTCCCATAACTTACCCTAGAGGTCTGCCATCTAGACCCAGGGGTAGAGATTTCCATAGTGGACGGCAAGTCACAGAATGCAACGTTATGCAAACGAGCATAATTTTCAGATATAAAGGAATGAGAGGCTCCTGTATCGAAAAGAACAGATGTCGGGTGGCAATTTACAAGAAGCGTACCGAGAACGACGTTGGGATCCTCTTGAGCTTCTTTGGCAGAGACACAATTGACATGGCCACGTGAAGCGGTGACCGGTTTGGCATGAAACACTTTTCCTGTCGGCTTGCCACGGCCTACAGCTTTAGCAGATTGATTGGGGTTGGTCTGGGGACACTCACGCATATAGTGACCAGATTCCCCACACTTGAAACAAGTCACGGAACTGGTACGTGGAGGAGCATTATTGGTTGGACCCCCATAGGGCTTGGCTGGAGCAGACTGTTGAGCGGGGCGAGGCGCCTGGAAAGATGGCCTCGGTGTGAACCTGGGTGGCAGGGCGGTGTTGGGTACCCACACGCGGCGCTTCTGAGGACCAGCACCAGATGAGGAACCCGTGTCGCGTCCATGCTTGCGTGTTGCGTCGTAGTCAGTCTGACCAGTTTCAGCACTGATGGCTTTGTTGACAAGTTTCGAGAAGGATGTGCACTCATGCAGACGGAGGTCGCGGCGAAGCTCAGGACTAAGGCCCTTGCGGAACCTTGCTTGCTTCTTGGCGTCAGTAGAAACTTCCTCGGTTGCATATCGTGCAAGATTACCAAACTCCCTGCTATAGACATCCACAGAAAGTCGTCCTTGGGTGAAATTGCAAAATTCTTCACGCTTACGGTCCATGAGACCCTCCGGAATGTGATGCTCACGGAAAGCGTCGCTGAATTCAGCCCAAGTTGTGACATGGCCTGCTGGGCGCATAGCTCCATAATTCTCCCACCATAGACTGGCGGGGCCTTCAAGGTGATATGCAGCAAAGGTGACCTTGTCAGCCTCAGCTACCAGCGCGGAACGCAGCTTGTGAGAGATACTGCGAAGCCAGTCATCGCCGTCGAGAGGCTCGACGGAGTGGTGAAACGTGGGTGGATGCAATTTGATAAAGTCACTGAGTGACACCACGTTAGCCCTTTGATGGTGTGCTGTATTCTGTTCAAGACGCTCCAGCGAACGGTTTGTCTCCCGCTTGTTTCTCTCAGCTTCCATCATAACCTCGGCTAGTGAAGGAGGTTGAGGCAGATGTTCATTTCTGGCTTCACTGCCTTCGGCCTGCTCTTGTGAAGCAGGGTTAGCGCGCGTGTTGACCATCCTAGGTAAACAAGACAATGATTTAGTCAGAATGATAAAATTCCGACATAGGATACATAATGTAAGGAATAACTCGGAATGCAAGATGATCATCCGTATGACATGGTAGATACAGAAACTGCTTCTTTATTCCATCGTCATACACACCATACAGGTTTAGTACAAGACCAAGCAAAGTACTAAAACAGTGAAAAGAGGATTACATCTCATCGGAGGCATCCCAAGCTCCTATACATTATTTTTCTACATCTCCGGAAAGAGTACAAACTAGGTCATATCCCACGAGTCACGCAGGACGATAGACGACACAGCTAGTGCGAACTAGTGATACTACTACTAACTCAGACCGATCCGTAGTAGTCCTCGTAGAAGTCACCTCCATAGCCTGGAAGTTCAACATGATCATCCGGAAACAGACGGTCTCGCGGAGCTTGTGGACCATAGGGGCTAGGATGAGGTCTTGGACCAACAAACGGTGGCCTGCGGGGACCGCGAGGTGGGGTGATGCCTCCTACATCACGCCAAACCATCACGTCTGGCAGAGCAGATCTCACAGGATAGAGATCGCGCATATCTGAATATCCAGCTTGCACCGCCGGTGCGAACCGAGTCAAAGTGGCCCAGTGGTCAGCACGGGTATTGAAGAGCTCTAACCTTAAGGCCCGATTTTCACGGTCCTTATCCTCGAGCATCTCAGCAGTGGTGCGAGT
>NW_025228364.1:3667-8900 GCF_018294505.1 Triticum aestivum | reverse complement strand
CGTGAATCCTCCTGAGTGGAGTCAGCATAGATAGCCTGGAGATATCCTTGTGCTCCCGGAAGTGATCCTGGCATATACCGGAAATCAGAGTCCCGAAATAACCCAGATCTGACTCGCATAATGGTCATCATAGAGTAGGCGGCATCCTGCACAGCCATCTCGATAGTAACCCCGAGTCCGTAGGAGCAGTGAAGAGGCTCAGTGGATCCAGGATAAGATGGAAATATCCTGACAGTGCAGAGATACTGGCTTTGATTAAAGTCTCGGAATTGCTCTTCGACCGTGTACTCAGGATACCAGCGGTATCCAGCCTCAGTCATTACCCTAACCAACTTAGCAGTATGGCCGGGTACATCTAGGCATCGAGTCAGGCGAACCACTTGATTGAGGTCGCGAGTGGCCATCTGAAAGCACAATTATAATGCAAAGGCATTAGAATTTCTAGCAAAATTTCGGCAGCATAACAGCTGTAAATGCTCAAAAAGGATATTGAGACATTTGACAAAGGATTTCGTACACACTCAACATCATCATATCAAGTTCTGAATCCATTCCAACAACATAATGTGGTAGTAGAACTGAACTAGGCTTGTAACCATCAAACTTATAAGGTACTACTGATTAGTAACACGTGATCCTGATAGAGAGAACAGATCCTAATTCCTTAACCCCCGGTGGAAGAATGGACTGACTCAGATCAGAATGTCATAAGATATAAGGAGTAAAAAGAGCCTTACGTTCCATCCCACAAACAATTCCCCTACATATAACTAAAGAATTTCTAGACTCAACATCGACCAGTTTGGCTTGGAGAACCTACAGGCAGTCCGGCTCTGATGCCAACGCTGTCAGGACCCCGACTCGATGTCACATCGATCTAGCTGGTAACACCTCATATCACTTTGCGGCCTCACGCACGGTATCCCCACGGGTGTCGTCTTACCTTTTCCCGGGACCGTTTGCGCCTTTTGGCTCACGTATATGATAGTGTCGCTAGCATCCATATGATAAAGAGCCCGGGCTGACATGACTAGTCGTAAACCCAAAGTGGCACAGACTTACAGGGACAGGCATCCATGACCCATCTTCAAACGTGTCGGTCATCAACAAATGGGTCCGGGCTGTAGCACTGGGCTAGCAGGACTCCGGTAAACCGGGCTGTAGCGGGCTAACAGGACTCCGGTACTCAAAGTGTGACATTTCCCCGAAGGGACAGACACAGGAACGAAGAAGGACACATGCCGGCCAGCCTAAGTGTTCCAGAGCAGTAGCAAGCTACCATGGCTCAGCGGCAACACTAGGAGACATTTCCCGGTAAGAGAGGCTACTAAAGATAAACAACTAGATAGTCAGATCCCACACATACCAAGCATTTCAATCATACACACAATATGCTCGATATGTGCAAATACAACGAAGCATCACAACATGACTCTATGACACAAGTACTTTATTTAAGGCTCAGGGAGCCATACATATCATACACACAGGTACGGGTCTCACGACCCAACATACAAATCATACAGTCATACAAGCCAACAGCGGAAGTACTTTGTCTGGGTACAGACAACTAGTAAAATAAAAGAGGCTTGGAAAGCCTAGCTATACTACGTGGTCCATCACAAGCTCAGGGTCACCACCTGGGTCTTTAGCCTACTCGTTGATGTCAACGTCTACATAGAACCCATCAGAAGGGGTTGCAGCGTCTTCTGTAAAAAATGTAGATTATAGCAACATGAGTACAAAGGTACTCAGCAAGACTTACATCAGATCCTACATACATGCATAGTATCAAGAAGGGTTGGTGCAGTTATTGCAGCAAGCCAGCTTTGACTCTTGGCTAGGCTATCCTACGATACTCCAACTTGAAATAGTTTTGCGCACACGAGTCCACTACTCACCACTTCAATACACTACCGAGGATCCACCTCCGTCTTCCTACGGAAGAGCCATCCTCGGCACTCACACTTATCTTGAGGCTTTTAGTAGTTTCCATTTACTTGTCTATGAACTGTATAGGCAACCAAGTAGTCCTTTACCGCGGACGCGGCTATTCGAATAGATTATGATAACCCTGCAGGGGTGTACTTCTTCATACATGTTTCCACCACTTAGCGTCTGCACACGACATGTGCTCGGCAGACTTCAAGCGAAAGCCGACGTGGGTGTAGACCACGACCTACCTAAACACTTAAGCCTCTAGTCCAGGTTTATCGCATATTCAGGTTCCATCCGCAGGGAGTCCGGCCGAGGTTTCCCATACGGCCCCGAACGATGTGAACAGGGTTCCCGAGATACCTAACGGGTATTCGGTACACCGTGCCACGTACCTACCGCATCACAGCCCACCCCTACGGTCAGCGCTGTCCACGGCCTCCAGTAGGCTACAAACACCAGAAACTACTTGCAACTCCTGGACGGAGAACTAGGTGAATAAGAAGCCGAGAGGGTCCATTGGTTTCGGGCCCAATGCATGGTAGTAGCTGATTCTTAAATCACACATACAGATCTCAGTGCTTAAGGTCGGCTTCAATGAAACAACCCACCATGTACTCCTACATGGCCTCTCATCGATACCTTTACCAAATCGTGTTCACCACACCACTCTCATTACCGACATAATCATTTCACTCTAGCCCATCACCCAGATGAACCAGACCTGACTCGACTCTAAGCATAGCAGGCATAGCAAGGTAGGAACAACACATACATATGGCTCAATCAACTCCTACACATGCTAGTGGGTTTCATCTAGTTACTGTGGCAATGACAGGTCATGCAGAGGAAATGGGTTCAACTACCGTAGCACACAGCAGTTTGAATCGCGTTGTCTTAATGCAGTAAAAGAGAGCAGGAGCGAGAACATGGGATTGTATCGATATGATCAAATGGTTGGTTGCTTGCCTGATGATTCGTTGCACGGATACGACTCTTCGTTAGGGTAATCACGATACTCCTCGGGGACAGATCCTGTCGCAAAGGATAACGATACACAGGCATCACCAAACAATGTGCAACAATATGATGCATGCATGAAACATGGCAATATGAGTGTGTTGGGCTAATGCAACTAAAGCCAGATGTGTTTGAGCAAATTTGAATCAAAGATTCAAATTCCAAATTCAAATATGGCCTTTTAAAGTGCCTTTTCTTGTTCTGATTAAAACATCAAGTTAACTTGTTTGATCATGCATGAAAATAGTACAGATGGATAGATTGGATTTTTCTGATCATTTTTCATATATTATTTGTCCAATTTGGAGTCACAGAATAAAAGTTATGAATTTTTGAAGTTTAATTAATATTCTGGAATTTCCTGATTTAATTTAAATCCAGAAATTCAATTACTGCGTCAGCCTGACATCACAGTGACATCAGCAGGTCAACAGGGCTGGCTCGGGTCAAACCTGACGTGTGGGGTCCACACGTCAGTGTCACAGGGCTAAACCCGCGTTGACCCCGGGCTGGTTAGCTTTGACTAAGCCCTGGGGGCCCACTGTCAGCGTCAGTAGGTGGTGGATTAGTGGTTAATCAACTAGGCCACGTCAGCTCGCCGGAGTTCTGGCCGGCGGCGACCAACAGTGCGGCGGCGATAGTGGTTTTGGTCGTTTCGGCCACCAAATGGAACGCGGCGACCACCGGAGTGAAGCTGAGGACGACCCGCGGCTCTTGGCGGAGTCCGTTGGGGTCGGGGTGGCCGGAGTTGACGGCGGTGAGCTCGGCTGCGGCCGCCGGGTTTCGGTCGTGCGCGGGATTGGTGCTGGAGCTCGAAGTCGAGCAAAGTGAGGCGCTAGGGATGCTCTACGGGTTCTTGCGAACGTGTTGGACTCGCCGGGGTGACCAAATGGTCACCGGAGCTACGTCGACGGCGAGCTCGGCGACGGCGGAGGTTCGGCCGTGGTGGAGATGCAGCTACGGTGAGGGAACGAGGGGAAGGAGAGGGGGAAACGGCTCAGGGGCTCACCGCGGTTGCAGTGGGCGTCGAAGCGGGCTCGGGGACGCGCTGGAGACGGCGAATTCGTCGGCGACGGTGATCGGAGTCCGAAGAGGGGAACGGCGACGTGGCGGCGATGCAGGGCTTCCGGGGACTCGTGGAGCGGTGGGGAGGAAGAGGGAGTTGTGGCGGAGCTTCTGAGCTACTCGGGGGAGCGAGGGGTGGCCGGAGACAGTGGCTACGGCGAACGGCGGCGACGGTGTGCTTCGGCCGAGAGCGAGAGCAGGGGGGATCGGGACGGGCTGCGGACGTCGTCCACGCGGCCAGGAGGGCGTCGGCAAGCAGGAGGTGGCCGCGCGGCCGCGCGCGCGCGAGCACGCAGCAGCTTCGGGGCGTGGGGAGGAAGACGACGGGGAGCTACAGTGCTGGGCTGGCTAGCTGGGCCGGCCAGCTGGCTGGGCCGCACAGGTAAGTCTTCCCTCTCTTTTCTGTTTTCTGTTTTATTTAATATTTCTGCAACTTTGTTGAATTAAATAAAATACCTAGGCAACTCCAAAAATCACCAAACTAACCCTGGTCCATAGTTGGATTATTTCCAACATGAAACATTTTAGTTTGGAGATATTTGAGCATTTAAATATTTTATATTATTTTAAATGCCCAAATTCAAATATCTATGATTTAATTCAAAAACCCTAGGATGGCCTAGGAAAATGTGCACCACTTTTGGCAGAGGTTCTGAACCAAGGCAAAAATGATGGGCATTTTAGAAGGGCATTTCAGGTTCATTGAAAAATTATTTTAGTAACCCTAGTTGGTTTCAGAGGGGACTGGGGGTTCTGTCATCCCCATTTCAAGTTTCTGATGAAAGAGTAAACATGATGCAACACTCTAATGCATGACTAGCTAGGGTGTGACAGGCGGATTGCTCTTCGCGCGTCTACGACTGTGGCCAGCGGCCTCCGGGGGCTAGCATACCGTCAAATCTTGCGTAAGCGGCCTCTCACAAGTTTGGAAGTGTTGTGGCGGTTGCAAATGCCCGGCACACGTCTCCGGGGTGTGCCCCCCCCCTCACGGACGGCGCCGCCGCCGGCACCTGGAGGGGGGAAACGGAAGCGTCGGGTCTACACGGAGTGGATATAGCTGTGGGTTTGGCCTGGATGTTGCTCCCGGGTGTCCCTGTGGGCCGAACTGACACAACCGGGTGGAGAGGTCCACTGGTCAAAGCCCGTCCGTGCAAAGTCAAAGGGCTAGATCGCGTGGTCAAATGCTACAGGGTTAGGCGGGACGGGGGCACTG
>NW_025228364.1:2918-3624 GCF_018294505.1 Triticum aestivum | reverse complement strand
TCTGAAGAGGCGGCACGCGTGTCCGGGGTGTGCCCCCCCTCACGGGACGGCGCCGCCGCCGGCACGTGGAGGGGGGAAACGGACAAGTCGGGTCTACACGGAGGGGATCTTGCTGTGGGTCTGGCCCGGATGTTGCTCCAAAGTGTTCCTATGGGCTGACCTAACACAACCGGGTGGAGAGGCCCACTGGTCAAATCCCGTCCGTGCAAAGTCAAAGGGCTAGATCCGGTGGTCAAACGCTACAGGGTTAGGCGGGACGGGGGCCCTGGGGGGTAGCAATGCCACCGGAGCGTCGCATCGGGCCCTCATACATGCGGGGTGGTGCGGTGGCATGTCCGAAGAGGCGGCACGCATCTCCGGGGTGTGGCCCCCCTCACGGACGGCGATGACACGGTAGTAGATGTTCTGCGGAAACGATGCGGCGTGAATATTATTAAATACTCGGAGCGCGATAAAATCATGAGTTTTTTACATGACGTGGGCACATGTGCTATAGGACCGATGGTAATTTTTCATAATTTTTCGTGATGGAGAAGTATCTGAACACTTCCCTCTACGCGGATTGCTCTTCGCGCGTCTACGACTGTGGCCGGCCGCCTCCGGGGGCTAGCATACCGTCAAATCTTGCGTAGGTGGCCTCTCACAAGTCTGGAAGTGTTGTGGCGGTTGCAAATGCCCGGTACGCGTCTCCGGGGTGTGCCCCCCT
>NW_025228364.1:0-1974 GCF_018294505.1 Triticum aestivum | reverse complement strand
GAACGGACCCGTCGGGTCTACACGGAGGGGATCTTGCTTTGGGTCTGGCCCGGATGTTGCTCCAAAGTGTTCCTATGGGCTGACCTAACACAACCGGGTGGAGAGGCCCACTGGTCAAATCCCGTCCGTGCAAAGTCAAAGGGCTAGATCCGGTGGTCAAACGCTACAGGGTTAGGCGGGACAGGGGCCCTGGGGGGTAGCAATGCCACCAGAGCGTCGCATCGGGCCCTCATACATGCGGGGTGGTGCGGTGGCATGTCCGAAGAGGCGGCACGCGTCTCCGGGGTGTGGCCCCCCTCACGGACGGCGATGACACGGTAGTAGACGTTCTGCGGAAACGATGCGGCGTGAATATTATTAAATACTCGGAGCGCGATAAAATCATGAGTTTTTTACATGACGTGGGCACATGTGCTATAGGACCGATGGTAATTTTTCATAATTTTTCGTGATGGAGAAGTATCTGAACACTTCCCTCTAGGCGGATTGCTCTTCGCGCGTCTACGACTGTGGCCAGCGGCCTCCGGGGGCTAGCATACCGTCAAATCTTGCGTAAGCGGCCTCTCACAAGTTTGGAAGTGTTGTCGCGGTTGCAAATGCCCGGCACACGTCTCCGGGGTGTGCCCCCCCCCTCACGGACGGCGCCGCCGCCGGCACCTGGAGGGGGGAAACGGAAGCGTTGGGTCTACACGGAGTGGATATAGCTGTGGGTTTGGCCTGGATGTTGCTCCCGGGTGTCCCTGTGGGCCGAACTGACACAACCGGGTGGAGAGGTCCACTGGTCAAAGCCCGTCCGTGCAAAGTCAAAGGGCTAGATCGCGTGGTCAAATGCTACAGGGTTAGGTGGGACGGGGGCACTGGGGGGGGGGGTAGCAATGCTGCCGGCCCATCGTACCGGGCCCTCATACATGCGGGGTGGTGTGGTGGCATGTCTGAAGAGGCGGCACGCGTCTCCGGGGTGTGGCCCCCCTCACGGACGGCGATGACTCGGTAGTAGACTTTCTGCGGAAACGATGCAGCGTGAATATTATTAAATACTCGGAGCGCGATAAAATCATGAGTTTTTTACATGACGTGGGCACATGTGCTATAGGACCGATGGTAATTTTTCATAATTTTTCGTGATGGAGAAGTATCTGAACACTTCCCTCTACGCGGATTGCTCTTCGCGCGTCTACGACTGTGGCCGGCCGCCTCCGGGGGCTAGCATACCGTCAAATCTTGCGTAGGTGGCCTCTCACAAGTCTGGAAGTGTTGTGGCGGTTGCAAATGCCCGGTACGCGTCTCCGGGGTGTGCCCCCCCTCACGGACGGAGCCGCCGCCGGCACCTGGAGGGGGGGGGGGACGGACGCGTCGGGTCTACACGGAGGGGATCTTGCCGTGGGTCTGGCCCGGATGTTGCTCCAAAGTGTTCCTATGGGCTGACCTAACACAACCGGGTGGAGAGGCCCACTAGTCAAATCCCGTCCGTGCAAAGTCAAAGGGCTAGATCCGGTGGTCAAACACTACAGGGTTAGGCGGGACGGGGGCCCTGGGGGGTAGCAATGCCACCGGAGCGTCGCATTGGGCCCTCATACATGCGGGGTGGTGCGGTGGCATGTCCGAAGAGGCGGCACGCGTCTCCGGGGTGTGGCCCCCCTCACGGACGGTGATGACACGGTAGTAGACGTTCTGCGGAAATGATGCGGCGTGAATATTATTAAATACCCGGAGCGCGATAAAATCATGAGTTTTTTACATGACGTGGGCACATGTGCTATAGGACCGATGGTAATTTTTCATAATTTTTCGTGATGGAGAAGTATCTGAACACTTCCGTCTACGCGGATTGCTCTTCGCGCGTCTACGACTGTGGCCGGCGGCCTCCGGGGGCTAGCATACCGTCAAATCTTGTTTAGGCGGCCTCTCACAAGTCTGGAAGTGTTGTGGCGGTTGCAAATGCCCGGCACGCGTCTCCGGGGTGTGCCCCCCCCC
>NW_025228363.1:42030-69135 GCF_018294505.1 Triticum aestivum | reverse complement strand
GGTTTAATCCTCCCCAAAATCTATCCATAAAATCATCTTCACTTTCTTCTAAAGAGGAATGTAACAAGGTAGTTTGTAAATCATCATAATATTTTGTTACAGTTTCACTACCTTGTTTTAAGTGTTGCAACTTCTTAATCATGTCACGAGTATAATAAGCAGGGACGAAAGTATGTCGCATGGCAAGTTTCAAATCATCCCAAGTAGTAGGTATATAATCAGGGTGTAACCGACAATATTCACTCCACCAAACCAAAGCATAACCAGTGAAAGAACCAACCGCAACCTTAACCTTTTTATGTTCATCCAAATTATGGGAAGCAAATATATTTTTTATGTCGAACTCCCATTCAATATATAAAGCAGGTTTAAAACGGCCATTAAATGGTGGTATAGATACATTAACCTGATCATGTGCATTTGGATGTTTGTGCACCTCTCGTGACGGTTGTGGTATTTGCAAAGGTGGTGGCACGTCTCCCGCGATCGACAAAGCCCATGAATTGACTCTGGATCCTGTCATAATTAGTAGAACAAGAAACAAAACCCAAAAATAATGTTCGTATAACTACTAGGATGTGGTGGTAAAACGCTCACAGTAAAGCAAATATCAATGTCTTACAAGTTCTTACCATGCAGAAGGCGGTGATCGGCAACCAGCGGTGTCAAGTAACTCCGAATATTGAGTAAAGCGATTGCCAGGGGAGCGTACGTATACACGGTGTAGAAATATGTGGAGCTGGGTTGGCTATATATGGTAGCAAAAGATTAGCAATAATCAATTCAAAGATGCAATGTTGAATAAACGCTCAACGACGGTACTGTGCTGGTCCTAGGCTAGACCGGACTAGAGACGCGAGCCTAGAACACTAATGAGGTCACAGCGTAGCACAACTAGCATCAATGAAGGATACTAAGTAGCTCTTGACAGCAAGTGATGAGGACATCAATACAATTGTTACACCCACAGCCCCTGCTGCTATACATACTAGACCAATTACTAGAGCTCATGCACGCCAACTAAATTACCAGGTACTTTCGTTTCTTGGTAATGATTCTAATGTTCATGAGAATATGATGCTGCCTAAATTGGATACATTTGTTTTGCTTACAAATGAAGGGCCTAGCTTGGAGAAGGATGAACATTGGAGCAAGAACAAGCATGGAGATGATGGCATGCGCAAGGGGAACAAGAACGGAGTTACAAGTGATGATTTCAGGACTTTGAAGCCACCATAATGGGTGCATGAAGCCTTGGACGAAATATACAAGATGCCACTTCATAAATTTCGTCCCGAGGCTATTTCAGGTGCTGCGTCACCTTATTATTGGGCCTGGCCCCTGTAATTTCGAAATACATAAGTATAGGCTATTTTTAGAGTCCGTATGTGTGGGGAAACAAGAGATAGGGTTGATTTCAGACCCCTCCACCAAGGGCCACGAAATTCCCCCCTCTTCCTCCATATATACAGCCCTTAGGGCATCGTTCAGACTTTGGGTTTTGTTTAGATTAAAAGTTCAACATAGCTGCAACTTCGCATACTTCGTTTGTGTTCAACGACCAGACAAAGGCGTCACAGAACCCCACCTTGATCAATAAAGCTTTCATCCTATATTCGCAATATCCAGATTGCAATCTTCGTTTCTTGCTTGTTCTTCGTTTGCTCGCAGGAAACAGACCCTCGTGGTCAGGTTGATCGTGCTCCGGCGTGGTCTATAACCTCTCGGAGTTGGTTTAGCGATTGCTAAGGCGCGACGTCCTCGCACGTTCGTAGTCGGATCATCAAAGTCGACTTCCACCAAAGCGATATCCATCATCTCATCGAAAGACGGGACACCTTTGCCTCTATCAAGTGGTATCAGATTTCCAGGTTCCTCGGTGAGATTTTACAGTTTTTCGTAGTTTAGATCGAGTGTGTTCCTCATACCTACAGTCCACGAAAAAGCCACAAAAAAAATTAGGGTTAGTTCATCATATCCGAACCAATCTGAGCCTTTGCATAATCTTTTTAGGGTTTTGCTTTGTTGAATTTGCGGTTGCATCGTCGGTCTAGTTGCTGGTCTTAGAGTCTAGTCTTTTAGAGTTTCGAGTTCTGGTCATAAGTTGTCACGCCGCCGCCGCACCATCATCATCGCCCCTGCCATCTACCACCACCGCTCCGAATCCGTATCCATATACCACCACCAATCCGTGTCCATATACCACCACTGATCCATATCCATATACTACCACCGCTACCACCACCGCTGCCATATACCAGCACCATATATCCACCACCAATCCGAGTTCCTTGCTTATTAGGGTTGTTTTCAAGATCCATCTAGTTTTCGATTCGTGTTTCCTTGCCGGAGTCAGGTAGCCACGCTCCGTTTAGGCCCAAAATTTTTTGAAAAAGCATTTTTCGAAAAAATTTCTAGCTATCCTATTTTTAGGTGTTTTTGAGTGTTTTGAGACAGGTGCCATTATAGGAAGTTTTTTTTGACCCGTTTCCAGTTTTTGGGTCCGGGCAGTCGAAAAAAAAAATTTTGTCGAAAAAAAAAATTTCGTGACAATCCTGTCAGTTTGACCTAGGAAGAGTTTTGAGACACTCGCCATTATAGTGCTTTTTCGCAAAAAAAACAGCGCAAAAAAAAAGAGCGCAAAAAAAAAGAGCGAAAAGAAAAATTTCAGAGTGTGCTTTTCCCTTGTTTACGTGCCGCGCCGTGATTTTGTTGGTGTTCTAGGCTCGCGTCTCTAGCACAGTCTAGCCTAGGACCAGCACAGTACCGTCATTGAGCGTTTATTCAACTTTGCATCTCTGAATTGATTATTGCTGACCCTTTTTGCTACCATACTATAAGCCTTCCCAGCTCCACATACATCTACGTCGTGTGTTTGACTCTCCCTGGTAATCGCTCTATCCAAGCTTTGAGAGTTTTTGACTATAACGGTTGCCGATCACCGCCTGCTGCTGGGTAAGAACTGGTAAGAATTTGAGATTTGCTTGACGGATTTGTGATACACCACCACCACTTCTTAGTAGTCTGTAGGATCATATTCTTGTGTGTTTCTATTGCTGCTAACCATGCCAGGATCACAAGCCGATGAGATTGACTGGGAGAACTTATCGAACAAGGAGCTTCATGATAAGTTTCCGCAAATGATGACTGAACAGGTACAAGATGTGCTGAACAATTTTGAAGAGGCCATGGAGAAGATCACTGGCCTTGAGAAGACGTTCGAAACAAAGCTCGATAACAGATTTAATGAACTGCTTGCGCGTCTTCCACCACCGGCTGCACCTGTCGCACCTCTGCAACAACAACAACTACGCCCCCTTTCGAATCAGTATGGACGAGCACAGCGTGTTCCTATTGAGCCAGGACAAAATTCTGGTGCCGCTGCTACTACTGTTGGTGTTTCTTTGGCTCCTGCTACTGCTGCTGCTGGTACCCAGGAGGATGATGAGTATGCGGGCGATTATGAGGATGAGGTTGATCAAAATCAGATCTACGAGCAGCCACCAGCACCACCACCAGCAGGTCGACCTCAGGTATATATTCGTAATGGTAGGCCTGCACCACCACCTCAGGTACGAGCTGATGTCCATATTCCTAAACTGAAATTGAATATTCCACCATTTGAGGGTAGATATGTTCCTGATATATATCTTACTTGGGAGTTAGAAACTGAACAACGATTTACATGTTTACAATATCCTGAGGAGAGACGAGTTGCTGCTGCTGTTTGTGCTTTCACTAGTTTTGCATGTGTATGGTGGTCTGAACATTGTAGATTATATCCTATTCCAACTACTTGGGCTGCTTTGAAAACTGCTATGCGTACACGTTGGGTTCCACCATATTATCAACGTGAATTGCTTCAAAAATTGCAGCGTTTAAGACAAGGGAAACATTCTGTAGAAGAATATTATCAGGAATTACAAACTGGCATGATTAGATGTGGTATTGTTGAGGAGAATGAAGCTATGCTTGCACGTTTTCTGGGTGGATTAAATAGAGAGATTCAGACCATTCTAGACTATAAGGAGTATACTAATATCACTCGTTTATTCCATCTTGCTTGTAAAGCTGAACGTGAAGTGCGGGATCGACAAGCATTGGGGCGAACTAACTTTTCTGCAAGCCGACCTTCATCATGGACACCACGTGCATCTTCTACTTCAACTGCACCAGCACCTCCATCCGGTGCCACCTCCAGCCGTGATACAAGAAAACAGGCACAACCACCATTATCTGCCAAGAGCGCACCTGCGGGGCCTGCACAGCGTTCTTCTTCTTCCATGGCATCAACAAGGCACACAAGTGATATTATTTGTCGTCGTTGTAAGGGAGGAGGTCATTATGCGAGGGAATGCAAATATCCGCGTGTGATGATTGCTACCGCGGATGGTGGATATGAGTCCGCTAGTGACTATGATGAGGAGACATTGGCTCTTATTACACGTGAAGAACATGGTGGAGATGATTCTGATCATGAGACGCAATACATGGCTCCTAAAGACGCTGACAGGTATGAATGTTTAGTTGCTCAACGTGTTTTGAGTGTGCAGGTCACACAAGCTGAGCAAAATCATAGGCACAATTTCTTCCATACCAAGGGAGTTGTGAAGGAACGTTCTGTGCGCGTCATAATAGACGGAGGGAGCTGCAACAACTTGGCTAGCATGGAGATGGTGGAGAAGCTTTCTCTCACCACAAGACCACATCCACATCCTTACTACATCCAATGGTTCAACAACAGCGGCAAGGTTAAGGTAACACGTACTGTTCGTGTGCATTTTAGTATCTCTACATATGCTGATTATGTTGATTGTGATGTGGTACCTATGCAAGCATGTTCCTTATTACTTGGTAGACCATGGCAATTTGATAAAAATTCTGTACACCATGGTAGAAACAATCACTATACTCTTGTTCATAAGGATAAAAATATTACTTTGCTTCCTATGACTCCTGATTCCATTTTGAAAGATGATATTAATAGAGCTAATAAAGCACAACAGGAGAAGAATAAGAGTGAAAATCAGATTGTGGCAAAAGAATTTGAGCAACAAATGAAGCCTAATAATAAACCATCTAGTGTTGCTTCTGAAATTAAATTGAAAAGTGCATGTTTCTTTGCCACCAAATCTGATATTGATGAGCTAGATTTCAGCAAATCTGTTTGCTATGCTTTTGTGTGCAAAGATGATAGAGGCAGAGGTGTCCCGTCTTTCGATGAGAAGATGGATATCGCTTGGTGGAAGTCGACTTTGACGATTCGACTACGAACGTGCGAGGACGTCGCGCCTTAGCAATCGCTAAACCAACTTCGAGAGGTTATTGACCACGCCGGAGCACGATCAACCTGACCACGAGGGTCTGTTTCCTGCGAGCAAACGAAGAACAAGCAAGAAACTAAGATTGCAATCTGGATATTGCGAATATAAGATGAAAGCTTTATTGATCAAGGTGGGGTTCTGTGACGCCTTTGTCTGGTCGTTGAACACAAACGAAGTACGCGAAGTTGCAGCTATGGCGAACTTTTAATCTAAACAAAACCCAAAGTCTAAACGATGCCCTAAGGGCTGTATATATGGAGGAAGAGGGGGGGAATTTCGTGGCCCTTGGTGGAGGGGTCCGAAATCAACCCTATCTCTTGTTTCCCCACACATACGGACTCTAAAAATAGCCTATACTTATGTATTTCGAAATTACATGGGCCTGGCCCAATAATAAGGTGACGCAGCACCTAAAATAGCCTCGGAACGAAATTTATGAAGTGGCATCTTGTATATTTCGTCCAAGGCTTCATGCACCCATTATGGTGGCTTCAAAGTCCTGAAATCATCACTTGTAACTCCGTTCTTGTTCTTGCTCCAATGTTCATCCTTCTCCAAGCTAGGCCCTTCATTTGTAAGCAAAACAAATGTATCCAATTTAGGCAGCATCATATTCTCAGGAACATTAGAATCATTACCAAGAAACGAAAGTACCTGGTAGTTTAGTTGGCGTGCACGAGCTCTAGTAATTGGTCCAGTATGTATAGCAGCAGGGGCTGTGGGTGTAACAATTGTATTGATGTCCTCATCATCCTCCCCTTCTTGAAATGAAGTCGTCCTCGACGGAAGTTCATCTTCCTCACCCAAATAAGGCTTCAAATCTGCAATGTTAAAAGTGGGACTAACCCCAAAATCTGCAGGCAGCTCAAGTTTATATGCATTATCATTTATTTTCTCTAACACCTTAAAGGGACCATCAGCACGTGGCATTAACTTTGATTTGCGCAAATCAGGAAATCTATCCTTACGCAAATGTAACCAAACAAGATCTCCAGGTGCAAACACAACATGTTTTCTACCCTTATCTCCAGCAAGTTTATATTTAGCATTCATACGCTCAATGTTTTCCTTAGTTAACTCATGCATTTTTAAAATCAATTCAGCACGTTGTTTAGCATCAAAATTAACCTTCTCCGAAGATGGCAGAGGCAACAAATCAATAGGTGCACGAGGTAGGAAACCATACACAACTTCAAAAGGGCACATCTTAGTAGTAGAATGCAATGAACGATTATAAGCAAATTCAATATGAGGCAAGCATTCCTCCCACATTTTCTTATTATTCTTCAAAACAGCCCTAAGCATAGTAGACAACGTTCTATTGACTACTTCAGTTTGTCCATCAGTTTGGGGGTGACAAGTAGTACTAAAAAGCAGTTTAGTCCCCAACTTAGCCCATAAACATCTCCAAAAGTGGCTAAGAAATTTAGTATCACGATCTGAAACAATAGTATTTGGCACACCATGCAAGCGAATAATTTCACGAAAGAACAAATCAGCAACATTAACAGCATCATCGCTTTTATGACATGGTATAAAGTGTGCCATTTTCGAGAATTTATCCACGACAACAAATATGCTATCCCTCCCCTTCTTTGTTCGAGGTAAACCTAAAACAAAGTCCATAGATATATCCTCCCAAGGAACACTAGGTACAGGCAAAGGCATATATAAACCATGAGGATTGAGTCGTGACTTAGCTTTTTGACATGTAGTGCAGCGAGCAATAAAACGCTCAACATCCCGTCTCATCTTTGGCCAAAAGAAATGTGTAGCAAGTACGTCCTCCGTCTTCTTCACGCCAAAGTGTCCCATTAATCCTCCTCCATGCGCCTCCTGCAACAACAAAAGACGAACGGAGCTAGCTGGAATGCATAGCTTGTTAGCACGAAACACAAATCCATCGTTAACAACAAACTTGTTCCACATTCTTCCTTGATAGAGGCAAAGGTGTCCCGTCTTTCGATGAGATGGTGGATTTCGCTTTGGTGGAAGTCGACTTTGACGATCCGACTACGAACGTGCGAGGACGTCGCGCCTTAGCAATCGCTAAACCAACTCCGAGAGGTTATTGACCACGCCGGAGCACGATCAACCTGACCACGAGGGTCTGTTTCCTGCGAGCAAACGAAGAACAAGCAAGAAACTAAGATTGCAATCTGGATATTGCGAATATAAGATGAAAGCTTTATTGATCAAGGTGGGGTCCTGTGACGCCTTTGTCTGGTCGTTGAACACAAACGAAGTACGCGAAGTTGCAGCTATGGCGAACTTTTAATCTAAACAAAACCCAAAGTCTAAACGATGCCCTAAGGGCTGTATATATGGAGGAAGAGGGGGGAATTTCGTGGCCCTTGGTGGAGGGGTCCGAAATCAACCCTATCTCTTGTTTCCCCACACATACGGACTCTAAAAATAGCCTATACTTATGTATTTCGAAATTACATGGGCCTGGCCCAATAATAAGGTGACGCAGCACCTGAAATAGCCTCGGAACGAAATTTATGAAGTGGCATCTTGTATATTTCGTCCAAGGCTTCATGCACCCATTATGGTGGCTTCAAAGTCCTGAAATCATCACTTGTAACTCCGTTCTTGTTCCCCTTGCGCATGCCATCATCTCCATGCTTGTTCTTGCTCCAATGTTCATCCTTCTCCAAGCTAGGCCCTTCATTTGTAAGCAAAACAAATGTATCCAATTTAGGCAGCATCATATTCTCATGAACATTAGAATCATTACCAAGAAACGAAAGTACCTGGTAATTTAGTTGGCGTGCACGAGCTCTAGTAATTGGTCCAGTATGTATAGCAGCAGGGGCTGTGGGTGTAACAATTGTATTGATGTCCTCATCACTGCGTCACCTTATTATTGGGCCAGGCCCATGTAATTTCGAAATACATAAGTATAGGCTATTTTTAGAGTCCGTATGTGTGGGGAAACAAGAGATAGGGTTGATTTCGGACCCCTCCACCAAGGGCCACGAAATTCCCCCCTCTTCCTCCATATATACAGCCCTTAGGGCATCGTTTAGACTTTGGGTTTTGTTTAGATTAAAAGTTCGCCATAGCTGCAACTTCGCGTACTTCGTTTGTGTTCAACGACCAGACAAAGGCGTCACAGAACCCCACCTTGATCAATAAAGCTTTCATCTTATATTCGCAATATCCAGATTGCAATCTCAGTTTCTTGCTTGTTCTTCGTTTGCTCGCAGGAAACAGACCCTCGTGGTCAGGTTGATCGTGCTCCGGCGTGGTCAATAACCTCTCGGAGTTGGTTTAGCGATTGCTAAGGCACGACGTCCTCGCACGTTCGTAGTCGGATCGTCAAAGTCGACTTCCACCAAAGCGATATCCATCATCTCATCGAAAGACGGGACACCTTTGCCTCTATCAATCAATATGTGCATGATGCTGATTTTAAAGATGTAATGCAGAATTGTAAAGAAGGAAGAATGTGGAACAAGTTTGTTGTTAACGATGGATTTGTGTTTCGTGCTAACAAGCTATGCATTCCAGCTAGCTCCGTTCGTCTTTTGTTGTTGCAGGAGGCGCATGGAGGAGGATTAATGGGACACTTTGGCGTGAAGAAGACGGAGGACGTACTTGCTACACATTTCTTTTGGCCAAAGATGAGACGGGATGTTGAGCGTTTTATTGCTCGCTGCACTACATGTCAAAAAGCTAAGTCACGACTCAATCCTCATGGTTTATATATGCCTTTGCCTGTACCTAGTGTTCCTTGGGAGGATATATCTATGGACTTTGTTTTAGGTTTACCTCGAACAAAGAAGCGGAGGGATAGCATATTTGTTGTCGTGGATAGATTCTCTAAAATGGCACACTTTATACCATGTCATAAAAGCGATGATGCTGTTAATGTTGCTGATTTGTTCTTGCATGAAACTATTCGCTTGCATGGTGTGCCAATTACTATTGTTTCAGATCGTGATACTAAATTTCTTAGCCACTTTTGGAGATGTTTATGGGCTAAGTTGGGGACTAAACTGCTTTTTAGTACTACTTGTCACCCCCAAACTGATGGACAAACTGAAGTAGTCAATAGAACGTTGTCTACTATGCTTAGGGCTGTTTTGAAGAATAATAAGAAAATGTGGGAGGAATGCTTGCCTCATATTGAATTTGCTAATAATCGTTCCTTGCATTCTACTACTAAGATGTGCCCTTTTGAAGTTGTGTATGGTTTCCTACCTCGTGCACCTATTGATTTGTTGCCTCTTCCATCTTCGGAGAAGGTTAATTTTGATGCTAAACAACGTGCTGAATTGATTTTAAAAATGCATGAGTTAACTAAGGAAAACATTGAGCGTATGAATGCTAAATATAAACTTGTTGGAGATAAGGGTAGAAAACATGTTGTGTTTGCACCTGGAGATCTTGTTTGGTTACATTTGCGTAAGGATAGATTTCCTGATTTGCGCAAATCAAAGCTAATGCCACGTGCTGATGGTCCCTTTAAGGTGTTAGAGAAAATAAATGATAATGCATATAAACTTGAGCTGCCTGCAGATTTTGGGGTTAGTCCCACTTTTAACATTGCAGATTTGAAGCCTTATTTGGGTGAGGAAGATGAACTTCCGTCGAGGACGACTTCATTTCAAGAAGGGGAGGATGATGAGGACATCAATACAATTGTTACACCCACAGCCCCTGCTGCTATAAATACTGGACCAATTACTAGAGCTCGTGCACGCCAACTAAATTACCAGGTACTTTCGTTTCTTGGTAATGATTCTAATGTTCATGAGAATATGATGCTGCCTAAATTGGATACATTTGTTTTGCTTACAAATGAAGGGCCTAGCTTGGAGAAGGATGAACATTGGAGCAAGAACAAGCATGGAGATGATGGCATGCGCAAGGGGAACAAGAACGGAGTTACAAGTGATGATTTCAGGACTTTGAAGCCACCATAATGGGTGCATGAAGCCTTGGACGAAATATACAAGATGCCACTTCATAAATTTCGTTCCGAGGCTATTTCAGGTGCTGCGTCACCTTATTATTGGGCCAGGCCCATGTAATTTCGAAATACATAAGTATAGGCTATTTTTAGAGTCCGTATGTGTGGGGAAACAAGAGATAGGGTTGATTTCGGACCCCTCCACCAAGGGCCACGAAATTCCCCCCTCTTCCTCCATATATACAGCCCTTAGGGCATCGTTTAGACTTTGGGTTTTGTTTAGATTAAAAGTTCGCCATAGCTGCAACTTCGCGTACTTCGTTTGTGTTCAACGACCAGACAAAGGCGTCACAGAACCCCACCTTGATCAATAAAGCTTTCATCTTATATTCGCAATATCCAGATTGCAATCTTAGTTTCTTGCTTGTTCTTCGTTTGCTCGCAGGAAACAGACCCTCGTGGTCAGGTTGATCGTGCTCCGGCGTGGTCAATAACCTCTCGGAGTTGGTTTAGCGATTGCTAAGGCGCGACGTCCTCGCACGTTCGTAGTCGGATCGTCAAAGTCGACTTCCACCAAAGCGATATCCATCATCTCATCGAAAGACGGGACACCTTTGCCTCTATCAGCAAGATATAAGTGAAGATCACAACGGCAGTGAAGATAATGATGAAAAGCAACTGCCAAGCAGGATATACAACAACTCTCTCTCCAACTTTCCTCTTGAAAAGTTTGAGACAATTTTCTGATAAATTCTTTCAAAGAATGCTACTAACTCAAGCTTTCCAATGCAAAAAGAATCACTCAATTCCGAGTTGATATGAGGAGTCAAAGAATTCTAAAACTGGCCTGAAAAATTGGAACAAGTTGTGTTCACGAACTTCGGAGGGCAAAAAGACCTATTTAGAAGCCGATTTTGAGGTGTCAAATATTGAAATAGCTTCTGCAACTATTTAGATGCGGCTCGTCGCTATCTTCAATTTGAGTACTCACGGAGCCAAAACTGACTTCGTATGAGGAAGATACACCTGTTTTACTGAACAGTGCGCAAAACAGATTCCAATCCGAATTCAGGTACGAGATTGATTCTAGATAGATCCAATTTTTTTTTCTTCTCTCTTTTTTTTTCACGCCTTTTGTTCTTTTTCTTCTCCCTCTTTTTCTTTTTTTTCTTTCCTTTTTTCTCTTTTTTTTTCTTTATCTTCTTTTTCTCCCTCTTTCCAAGACAAACTAGATAAGATGCAGATTCGATCAGGCGAAGATGTGAGTGACCTCAACTATGGAAATTGGTGGATGGGATGGTGGACAGCGGATGGGATAATGATGCAGCGGCTGCGTGACTAATGTGAACAGAACTCGAAACTCTAAAGGAACTAGACATTAAGACCAGCAACTCGACACGGCGATGCAACCGATAATTCAATAATGCAAACAACGAAAAGAAAATTGCAAAGGCTCAGTCTGGCTAGGACAAAGGATGAATAGATCTAACTTTTGTTTTGTGGCTTTTTCTTGGACAATAGGTAAGAAAATAAATCTAATCTAGGAAAAACTAGAAATTCTCACCGAGCAACCTGAAAACTGATACCACTAGATAGAGGCGGGGTACACGAAGTACAAGAAGTTGCGTTGGCTAACTTTTAACTAAACAAATCCCAAGGAAAAGCTACTAGATGGATCTACTTATATAGGAGCAAGGGGTGGCGGCCAAGGAGGTGGGAGGACGTCCCAAGGCAGCCTAAAACTAAATCTAGGTCGTACAAGGCCAATGGGCCCAAGTGGAGGTGATGTAACACCTTTGGACTTGTAGTTTGACTCGGATTCTGCTGCAGCATCAGATTGTTTCGTCCACAACTCAACGCTCCGGACGAATTTGAAGGTGATTCCAATTGGGTTGGAAAGTGCACGAAATCTAGTTCCCAATTCGGAGTCCGTATGAAAAACTTGTGTGCGTTTTGAGTCAGGTGTGTCTGTGCAGTCCGAATCTGAATCCAGAACGTGAGAGACTTCGACTCTATCTTCTCTTGGGCCAAAAGTGACGTGAGAGAACTTTTTGAACAGAACCTAAACTTCTCCTTTTCCCTTATCTTCATATGTGGATTGTACAAATGTCCCATACACCTACAATTAGACAAAACATAAAAGTGTGTGAAGTATTTTTGTTCTGGATAACATAAATAGATTATTGAATAGTTTGCACTAGAAATCACCTGACAAATATGCATATATGCAATATTTTTGGTCATATCCAAGGTAGTCATGTCCTCATCACCTAGCCAGACTGAGCCTTTGCAATTTTCTTTTCATTGTTTGCATTATTGAATTATCGGTTGCATCGCCGTGTCGAGTTGCTGGTCTTAGTGTCTAGTTCCTTTAGAGTTTCGAGTTCTGTTCACATTAGTCACGCAGCCGCTGCATCACTATCCCATCCGCTGTCCACCATCCCATCCACCAATTTCCACCACGTGCTACACACTGTTTATTGTCATAATCATAGTTGAGGTCACTCACATCTTCGCCTGATCGAATCTGCATCTTATCTAGTTTGTCTTGGAAAGAGGGAGAAAAAGAAGATAAAGAAAAAAAAGAGAAAAAAGGAAAGAAAAAAAAGAAAAAGAGGGAGAAGAAAAAGAAAAAAAAAGCGTGAGAAAAAAAAGAGAGAAGAAAAAAAATTGGATCTATCTAGAATCAATCTCGTACCTGAATTCGGATTGGAATCTGTTTTGTGCACTGTTCAGTAAAACAGGTGTATCTTCCTCATACGAAGTCCGTTTTGGCTCCGTGAGTACTCAAATTGAAGATAGCGACGAGCCGCATCTAAATAGTTGCAGAAGCAATTTCAATATTTGACACCTCAAAATCGGCTGCTAAATAGGTCTTTTTGCCCTCCGAAGTTCGTGAACACAGCTTGTTCCAATTTTTCAGGCCAGTTTTAGAATTCTTTGACTCCTCATATCAACTCGGAATTGAGTGATTCTTTTTGCATTGGAAAGCTTGAGTTAGTAGCATTCTTTGAAAGAATTTATCATAAAATTGTCTCAAACTTTTCAAGAGGAAAGTTGGAGAGAGAGTTGTTGTATATCCTGCTTGGCAGTTGTTTTTCATCATTATCTTCACTGCCGTTGTGATCTTCACTTATATCTTGCTGTCAAGAGCTACTTAGTATCCTTCATTGGTGCTAGTTGTGCTACGCCATGACCTTATTAGTGTTCTAGGCTCGCGTCTCTAGTCCGGTCTAGCCTAGGACCAGCACAGTACCGTCGTTGAGCGTTTATTCAACATTGCATCTTTGAATTGATTATTGCTAATCTTTTGCTACCATATATAGCCGACCCAGCTCCACATATTTCTACACAGTGTATACGTACGCTCCCCTGGCAATCGCTTTACTCAATATTCGGAGTTACTTGACACCGCTGGTTGCCGATCACCGCCTGCTGCATGGTAAGAACTTGTAAGACATTGATATTTGCTTTACTGTGAGCGTTTTACCACCACATCCTAGTAGTTATAGGAACATTATTTTTGGGTTTTGTTTCTTGTTCTACTAATCATGACAGGATCCAGAGTCAATTCATGGGCTTTGTCGATCGCGGGAGACGTGCCACCACCTTTGCAAATACCACAACCGTCACGAGAGGTGCACAAACATCCAAATGCACATGATCAGGTTAATGTATCTATACCACCATTTAATGGCCGTTTTAAACCTGCTTTATATATTGAATGGGAGTTCGACATAAAAAATATATTTGCTTCCCATAATTTTAATGAACATAAAAAGGTTAAGGTTGCGGTTGGTTCTTTCACTGGTTATGCTTTGGTTTGGTGGAGTGAATATTGTCGGTTACACCCTGATTATATACCTACTACTTGGGATGATTTGAAACTTGCCATGCGACATACTTTTGTCCCTGCTTATTATACTCGTGACATGATTAAGAAGTTGCAACACTTAAAACAAGGTAGTGAAACTGTAACAAAATATTATGATGATTTACAAACTACCTTGTTGCATTCCTCTTTAGAAGAAAGTGAAGATGATTTTATGGATAGATTTTGGGGAGGATTAAACCGTGATATTCAAGAGATACTAATTCATGAAGAGTGTTATCATATGGACCATTTGTTTCATCTTGCTTGCAAAGCTGAACAGAAAATAAAACGACGTGTTGGCCACGAGGAGAACAAGCGCACGGTGCACATTCCAAGAGTTGATATGATTGTTCCTTCAACTACTAGGCATACTATGACAACCACATCCGTTGTTGTCAGGACTACATCACCTCCACCATGTGACACATCGCCCCCGAGAGTGGCTACATCATCTGAGTTGATCATAAGAGGTAATGACAAAGGTACTGATCTTCCATCTCTACATGAGAATGATGAATGCCTTGTCAATTTGAATGCACCATCTGATGAGCTACCAACTACTTTGATCACACCACCTATTTTAGAGGACTACGTTTATAATTTGACTTTGCCATGTGATCAAACAACTGAAATACCAACAATTTTGAGTGCACCCATTGAATTAACTATTGATGCAAAAGAACCAATGTTTAATCATTTTGATATGACCTCTAATCTTGGTGATGATTCTGTGTTGAATGACTTATTGCATGTTTGCTTATTTAAGCATGTTGTAGCATGTAAATTTGATGCAAGTAAGGTTTATTCACCAATGTTGGGATGGTTTAATGATGAACATTGTCAATCTTTTGAAATGAATAAGAGCTTCACTTATATGTGCAAATTGAGTTGCAATATTTTCATGCCTTCTACTTCTTGTGCTAATTTTTTGGCTTTAGATTTTATGAACTATGCAAGTTACTCATCTATTCATGTGTCATATATGCAAAAATCAAGGGAAGTAAAAATGGATGACATATACATATACAACATGTACACCTTGTCTCTTTTGTTAGCCACATTTCAGATTAAGCAACGCCGAGAACGGCTTTATTTTCAAGAAGGGGAGGATGATGAGGACATGACTACCTTAGATATGACCAAAAATATTGCATATATGCATATTTGTCAGGTGATTTCTAGTACAAACTATTCAATAATCTATTTATGTTATCCAGAACAAAATACTTCACACACTTTTGTGTTTTATCTAATTGCAGGTGTATGGGACATTTGTACAATCCACATATGAAGATAAGGAAGAAAGAGATGTTTATTTGCTGTCCAAAAAGTTCTCTCACGTCACTTTTGGCCCAAGAGAAGATAGAGTCCAAGTCTCTCACGTTCTGGATTCAGATTCGGACTGCACAGACATACCTGACTCAAAACGCACACAAGTTTTTCATACGGACTCCGAATTGGGTGATTCTTTTTTTGTTGGAAACTAGATTTCGTGCACTTTCCAACCCAATTGGAATCACCTTCAAATTCGTCCGGAGCATTCAGTTGTGGATCAAACAATCTGATGCTGCAGCAGAATCCGAGTCAAACTACAAGTCCAAAGGTGTTACATCACCTCCACTTGGGCCCATTGGCCTTGTACGACCTAGATTTAGTTTTAGGCTGCCTTGGGACGTCCTCCCACCTCCTTGGCCGCCATCCCTTGCTCCTATATAAGTAGATCCATCTAGTAGCTTTTCCTTGGGATTTGTTTAGTTAAAAGTAAGCCATTGCAACTTCGTGTGCTTCGTTTGTGTCCAACGACCAGACCAAGACCACTTTTCGGATCCCCACCATTATCAATACTTCATACATATTCGCGATATTCAGATTGCTTTTATCATATTCTTGCTTGTTCTTCGATTGCTTGCCGGAATAGATCTTCGTGGTCAGGTTGATCGTGCTCCGGCGTGGTCAATAACCTCTCAGAGTTGGTTTAGAGATTGCTAAGGCACAACGTCGTTGCACCTTTGTAGTCGGATCGTCAAAGTCGTCTCCACCAAATCGATAGTTATCATCTCATCGAAAGATCGGGACACCCCGCCTCTATCAATCATATTCTTGTGTGTTTCTATTGCTGCTAACCATGCCAGGATCACAAGTCGACGAGACTGACTGGGAGAACTTGACGAACAAGGAGCTTCATGATACGTTTCAGCAAATGATGAGTGGACAGGTGCACGATGTGATAAACAGATTTGAAGAGGCCATGGAGAAGATAGATGGCATGGAGAAGACGTTTGAAACAAAGCTCGATAACAAGTTTGCTGAATTGCTTTCGCCTCTTCCACCACCACCACCGGCTGCTCCTGCCGCACCTCTGCAACAACAGCAACAACATCGACTACCTCCACGTTGGGAAACAGCCCTCCGCCGAGCGAGTCGTGTCCCTCTTCAGTCGGGCCAAACTGCTGGTGCTGCTGTTGATACTTCTGTGGCTCCTACTACTGATGTGGAGGAGGATGATTATGTGGGAGATTATGAGGATGAGGTTGATCACAATCAGAACTACGTGCCACCACTAGCACAGCAACCACCAGGTCGTCCACATGCAAATAATGGCAATGGTAGGGCTCACCCTCAGGTACGAGATCATGACCATCTCCCTAAACTAAAATTGAATATTCCACCATTTGAGGGTAGATATGTTCCTGATATATATCTTACTTGCGAGTTAGAAACTGAACAACGATTTACATGTTTACAATATCCCGAGGAGAGACGTGTTCCTGCTGCTGTTTGTGCATTCACTAGTTTTGCATGTGTTTGGTGGTCTGAGCATTGTAGATTATATCCTATTCCGGCTACTTGGGCTGCTTTGAAAACTGCTATGCGTACTCATTGGGTTCCACCATATTATCAACGTGAATTACTTCAAAAATTGCAGCGCTTAAGACAGGGGAAAAATTCTGTAGAAGAATATTATCAGGAATTACAAACTGGCATGATTAGATGTGGTATTGTTGAGGAGAATGAAGCTATGCTTGCATGTTTTATGGGTGGATTAAATAGAGAGATTCAGACGATTCTAGAGTATAAGGAGTATACTAGTATCACTCGTTTATTCCATCTTGCTTGTAAAGCTGAACGTGAAGTGCAGGATCGACAGGCATTGGCGCGGACTAACTTTTCTGCAGGTCGACCTTCATCATGGACACCGCGTGCATCATCTACTTCCACACGTTCTGCTACACCGGCGCCTCCGTCGGCTGCTACCTCCAACCGTGATACAATAAAGCAGGCACAATCACCACTATCTGCCAAGAGCACACCTTCTGGGCCTGCAAAGAGCTCTTCTTCATCCATGGCATCAACATGGCAAACACATGATATTATTTGTCGATGTTGCAAGGGTGGAGGTCATTATGCGAGAGAATGCCCATCTAAGCGTGTGATGATTGTTACTGAGGATGGTGGGTATGAGTCCGCTAGTGACTATGATGAGGAGACCTTGGCTCTTATCACACGTGAAGAACATGGTGGAGACGATTCTGATCATGAGACGCAATACATGGCTCCTGAAGATGCTGACAGGTATGAATGTTTAGTTGCTCAACGTGTTTTGAGTGTGCAGGTTACACAAGCTGAGCAAAATCAGAGGCATAATTTGTTCCATACAAAGGGAGTTGTGAAGGAACATTCTATTCGCGTGATCATAGATGGAGGGAGCTGCCATAACTTGGCTAGCATGGAGATGGTGGAGAAGCTATCTCTCACCACAAGACCACATCCACATCCTTACTACATCCAATGGTTCAACAATAGCGGCAAGGTTAAGGTAACACGTACTGTTCGTGTGCATTTTAGTATCTCTACATATGCTGCTTATGTTGATTGTGATGTGGTGCCTATGCAAGCATGTTCCTTATTGCTTGGTAGACCATGGCAATTTGATAAAAATTCTGTACACCATGGTAGAAACAATCAGTATACTCTTGTTCATAGCGATAAGAATATTACTTTGCTTCCTATGACTCCTGATTCCATTTTGAAAGATGATATTAATACAGCTAATAAAGCAAAACAGGAGACAAATAAGAGTGAAAATCAGATTGTGGCAAAAGAATTTGAGCACCAAATGAAGCCTAATAATAAACCATCTACTGTTGTTTCTGAAATTAAATTGAAAAGTGCATGTTTACTTGCCACCAAATCTGATATTGATGAGCTAGATTTTAGCAAATTTGTTTGCTATGCTTTTGTGTGCAAAGAGGCACTATTTTCATTCGAGGACGTGCCTTCCTCTTTGCCCCCTGCTGTCACTAACATTTTGCAGGAGTTCGCTGACGTCTTTCCACAAGACGTGCCACCGGGATTACCACCTATTCGAGGGATTGAGCATCAAATTGACTTAATTGCCGGTGCTTCGCTACCCAACCGTGCACCATACCGTACCAATCCAGAGGAGACGAAGGAGATTATGCGTCAAGTACAAGAACTGCTCGACAAAGGTTATATACGCGAATCCCTTAGTCCTTGTGCTGTTCCTATCATTTTAGTGCCGAAAAAGGATGGTACGTCGCGTATGTGCGTTGATTGTAGAGGAATTAATAATATTACTATTCGTTATCGTCATCCTATTCCTAGGCTAGATGATATGCTTGATGAATTGAGTGGCTCTACAATATTCTCCAAAGTTGATTTGCGTAGTGGATACCATCAAATTCGTATGAAATTGGGTGATGAATGGAAAACAGCATTTAAAACTAAGTTTGGATTATATGAGTGGTTAGTCATGCCTTTTGGGTTACTAATGCACCTAGTACTTTCATGAGGTTAATGAACGAAGTTTTACGTGCTTTCATTGGACGATTTGTGGTAGTTTACTTTGATGACATATTGATTTATAGCACATCTTTGGAGGAACATTTGGAACATTTACGTGCTATTTTTATTGCTCTACGTGATGCACGTTTGTTTGGAAACCTTGGAAAGTGCACCTTTTGCACCGACCGAGTATCTTTTCTTGGCTATGTTGTTACTCCACAGGGAATTGAAGTTGATAAAGCCAAGATTGAAGCTATTGAGAGTTGGCCGCAGCCCAAAACGGTCACCCAAGTGAGGAGTTTCCTTGGCCTCGCTGGTTTCTATAGGCGTTTTGTGAGAGATTTCGGCACCATTGCTGCACCTCTCAACGAGCTTACAAAGAAGGATGTGCCTTTTGTTTGGGGTACCGCACACGAAGAAGCCTTCATGGTATTGAAAGATAAGTTGACACATGCTCCTTTACTCCAACTGCCTAATTTCAATAAGACTTTTGAGCTTGAATGTGATGCTAGTGGAATTGGAGTAGGAGGTGTGTTATTACAAGATGGAAAACCCGTTGCATACTTTTCTGAAAAATTGAGTGGGCCTAGTCTGAACTATTCTACTTATGATAAAGAATTATATGCTCTTGTTCGGACCTTAGAAACATGGCAACATTATTTATGGCCCAAGGAATTTGTTATACATTCTGATCATGAATCTTTGAAACACATTTAAAGTCAAGCAAAACTGAACCGTAGACATGCTAAATGGGTTGAATTCATTGAGACTTTCCCTTATGTCATTAAACACAAGAAGGGTAAAGAAAATGTTATTGCTGATGCCTTGTCTCGTCGTTATACTATGCTTTCACAACTTGACTTTAAAATATTTGGTTTGGAGACCATCAAAGATCAATATGTTCATGATGCTGAATTTAAAGATGTATTGCAGAATTGTAAGGAAGGGAGAACTTGGAACAAGTTCGTTCTTAGCGATGGATTTGTGTTTCGTGCTAACAAGCTATGCATTCCAGCTAGCTCCGTTCGTCTTTTGTTGTTGCAGGAGGCGCATGGAGGAGGATTAATGGGACACTTTGGCGTCAAGAAGACGGAGGATATACTTGCTACACATTTCTTTTGGCCAAAGATGAGACGGGATGTTAAGCGTTTTGTTGCTCGCTGCACTACATGTCAAAGAGCTAAGTCACGACTCAATCCTCATGGTTTATATATGCCTTTGCCTGTACCTAGTGTTCCTTGGGAGGATATATCTATGGACTTTGTTTTAGGTTTACCTCGAACAAAGAAGGGGAGGGATAGCATATTTGTTGTCGTGGATAGGTTCTCGAAAATGGCACACTTTATACCATGTCATAAAAGCGATGATGCTGTTAATGTTGCTGATTTGTTCTTTCGTGAAATTATTCGCTTACATGGTGTGCCAAATACTATTGTTTCAGATCGTGATACTAAATTTCTTAGCCACTTTTGGAGATGTTTATGGGCTAAGTTGGGGACTAAGCTGCTTTTTAGTACTACTTGTCACCCCCAAACTGATGGACAAACTGAAGTAGTCAATAGAACATTGTCTACTATGCTTAGGGTTGTTTTGAAGAATAACAAGAAAATGTGGGAAGAATGCTTGCCTCATATTGAATTTGCTTATAATCGTTCATTGCATTCTACTACTAAGATGTGCCCTTTTGAAATTGTGTATGGTTTCCTACCTCGTGCACCTATTGATTTGTTGCCTCTTCCATCTTCAGAGAAGGTTAATTTTGATGCTAAAGAACGTTCTGAATTGATTGTAAAAATGCATGAGTTAACTAAGGAAAACATTGAGCGTATGAATGCTAAATATAAACTTGCTGGAGATAAGGGCAGAAAACATGTTGTGTTTGCGCTTGGAGATCTTGTTTGGTTACAGTTGCGTAAAGATAGATTTCCTAATCTGCGCAAATCAAAGCTAATGCCACGTGCTGATGGTCCTTTTAAGGTGTTAGAGAAAATAAATGATAATGCATATAAACTTGAGCTACCTGTAGATTTTGGGGTTAGTCCCACTTTTAACATTGCAGATTTGAAGCCATATTTGGGTGAGGAAGATGCGCTTCCGTCGAGGACGACTTCGTTTCAAGAAGGGGAGGATGATGAGGACATCAATACCATTGTTACACCCACAGCTCCTACTGTTACATATACTGGACCAATTACTAGAGCTAGCGCACGCCAATTAAATTACAAGGTACTTTCGTTTCTTGGTAATGATTCTAATGTTCATGAGATTATGATGCTGCCTAAATTGGATACATTTGTTTTGCTTACAAATGAAGGGCCTAGCTTGGAGAAGGATGAACATTGGAGCAAGAACACGCATGGAGTTGATCGCATGCGCAAGGGGATCAAGAACGGATTTTGATGAGGACATGACTACCTTGGATATGACCAAAAATATTGCATATATGCATATTTGTCAGGTGATTTCTAGTGCAAACTATTCAATAATCTATTTATGTTATCCAGAACAAAAATACTTCACACACTTTTGTGTTTTGTCTAATTGCAGGTGTATGGGACATTTGTACAATCCACATATGAAGATAAGGAAGAAAGAGATGTTTATTTGCTGTCCAAAAAGTTCTCTCACGTCACTTTTGGCCCAAGAGAAGATAGAGTCCAAGTTTCTCACGTTCCGGATTCAGATTCGGACTGCACAGACACACCTGACTCAAAACGCACACAAGTTTTTCATACGGACTCCGAATTGGGTGATTCTTTTTTTGTTGGAAACTAGATTTCGTGCACTTTCAAACCCAATTGGAATCACCTTCAAATTCATCCGGAGCGTTGAGTTGTGGACGAAACAATCTGATGCTGCAGCAGAATCCGAGTCAAACTACAAGTCCAAAGGTGTTACATCACCTCCACTTGGGCCCATTGGCCTTGTACGACCTAGATTTAGTTTTAGGCTGCCTTGGGACGTCCTCCCACCTCCTTGGCCTCCACCCCTTGCTCCTATATAAGTAGATCCATCTAGTAGCTTTTCCTTGGGATTTGTTTAGTTAAAAGTTAGCCATTGCAACTTCGTGTACTTCGTTTGTGTCCAACGACCAGACCAAGACCGCTTCCGGATCCCCACCATTATCAATACCTTATATATATTTGCAATATTCAGATTGCTTTATCATATTCTTGCTCGTTCTTCGATTGCTTGCAGGAATAGACCTTCGTGGTCAGGCTGACCGTGCTTCCGGCATCGTCAGTAACCTCAGGAGATTGGTTTAGCGATTGCCAAGGCGCAATGTCGTGCACGTCTGTAGTCGGATCGTCAAAGTCGTCTCCACCAAATCGATAGTTATCATCTCATCGAAAGATCGGGACACCCTCGCCTCTATCAAGTGGTATCAGTTTTCAGGTTGCTCGGTGAGAATTTCCAGTTTTCCTAGATTAGATTTATTTTCTTACCTATTGTCCAAGAAAAAGCCACAAAAAAGAGTTAGATCTATTCATCCTTGGTCCAAGCCAATCTGAGCCTTTGCAATTTTCTTTTCATTGCTTGCATAGTTGAATTATCGGTTGCATCGTCGTGTCGAGTTGCTGGTCTTAGTGTCTAGTTCGTTTAGAGTTTCGAGTTCTGTTCACATTAGTCACGCCACCGCTGCATCATTATCTCTTCCGCTGTCCACCACCCATCCATCAATTTCCACCAGGTGCTACCCACCATTCATTGTCATAATAATAGTTGAGATCTAGTTTGTTTTGGAAAGAGGGAGAAAAAAAAGAGACAAAAAAAAAGAGAGAAAAAAAAGTCAGAGAAAAAAAGGAGAAGAAAAAGAAAAAAAAAGCGTGAAAAAAAAGAGAGAAGAAAAAAAATTGGATCTATCTAGAATCAATCTCGTACCTGAATTCGGATTGGAATCTGTTTTGCGCACTGTTCAGTAAAACAGGTGTATCTTCCTCATACGAAGTCCGTTTTGGCTCCGTGAGTATTCAAATTGAAGCTAGCGACGAGCCGCATCTAAATAGTTGCAGAAACTAGTTCAATATTTGACACCTCAAAATCGGCTTCTAAATAGGTCTTTTTGCCCTCCGAAGTTCATGAACACAGCTTGTTCCAATTTTTCAGGCCAGCTTTAGAATTCTTTGACTCCTCATATCAACTCGGAATTGAGTGATTCTTTTTGCATTGGAAAGCTTGAGTTAATAGCATTCTTTGAAAGAATTTATCAGAAAATTGTCTTAAACTTTTCAAGAGGAAAGTTGGAGAGAGAGTTGTTGTATATCCTGCTTGGCAGTTGTTTTTCATCATTATCTTCACTGCCGTTGTGATATTCACTTATATCTTGCTGTCAAGAGCTACTTAGTATCCTTCATTGATGCTAGTTGTGCTACGCCGTGACCTCATTAGTGTTCTAGGCTCGCGTCTCTAGTACGGTCTAGCCTAGGACCAGCACAGTACCGTCGTTGAGCGTTTATTCAACATTGCATCTTTGAATTGATTATTGCTAATCTTTTGCTACCATATATAGCCGACCCAGCTCCACATATTTCTACACAGTGTATACGTACGCTCCCCTGGCAATCGCTTTACTCAATATTCGGAGTTACTTGACACCGCTGGTTGCCGATCACCGCCTGCTGCATGGTAAGAACTTGTAAGACATTGATATTTGCTTTACTGTGAGCGTTTTACCACCATATCCTAGTAGTTATAGGAACATTATTTTTGGGTTTTGTTTCTTGTTCTACTAATCATGACAGGATCCAGAGTCAATTCATGGGCTTTGTCGATCGCGGGAGACGTGCCACCACCTTTGCAAATACCACAACCGTCACGAGAGGTGCACAAACATCCAAATGCACATGATCAGGTTAATGTATCTATACCACCATTTAATGGCCGTTTTAAACCTGCTTTATATATTGAATGGGAGTTCGACATAAAAAATATATTTGCTTCCCATAATTTCAATGAACATAAAAAGGTTAAGGTTGCGGTTGGTTCTTTCACTGGTTATGCTTTGGTTTGGTGGAGTGAATATTGTCGGTTACACCCTGATTATATACCTACTACTTGGGATGATTTGAAACTTGCCATGCGACATACTTTCGTCCCTGCTTATTATACTCGTGACATGATTAAGAAGTTGCAACACTTAAAACAAGGTAGTGAAACTGTAACAAAATATTATGATGATTTACAAACTACCTTGTTGCATTCCTCTTTCGAAGAAAGTGAAGATGATTTTATGGATAGATTTTGGGGAGGATTAAACCGTGATATTCAAGAGATACTAATTCATGAAGAGTGTTATCCTATGGACCATTTGTTTCATCTTGCTTGCAAAGCTGAACAGGAAATAAAACGACGTGTTGGCCACGAGGAGAACAAGCGCACGGTGCACATTCCAAGAGTTGATATGATTGTTCCTTCAACTACTAAGCATACTATGACAACCACATCCGTTGTTGTCAGGACTACATCACCTCCACCATGTGACACATCGCCCCCGAGAGTGGCTACATCATCTGAGTTGATCATAAGAGGTAATGACAAAGGTACTGATCTTCCATCTCTACATGAGAATGATGAATGCCTTGTCAATTTGAATGCACCATCTGATGAGCTACCCACTACTTTGATCACACCACCTATTTTAGAGGACTACGTTGATAATTTGACTTTGCCATGTGATCAAACAACTGAAATACCAACAATTTTGAGTGCACCCATTGAATTAACTATTGATGCAAAAGAACCAATGTTTAATCATTTTGATATGACCTCTAATCTTGGTGATGATTCTATGTTGAATGACTTATTGCATGTTTGCTTATTTAAGCATGTTGTAGCATGTAAATTTGATGCAAGTAAGGTTTATTCACCAAAATTGGGATGGTTTAATGATGAACATTGTCAATCTTTTGAAATGAATAAGAGCTTCACTTATATGTGCAAACTGAGTTGCAATATTTTCATGCCTTCTACTTCTTGTGCTAATTTTTTGGCTTTAGATTTTATGAACTATGCAAGTTACTCATCTATTCATGTGTCATATATGCAAAAATCGAGGGAAGTAAAAATGGATGACATATACATATACAACATGTACACCTTGTCTCTTTTGTTAGCCACATTTCAGATTAAGCAACGCCGAGGACGGCTTTATTTTCAAGAAGGGGAGGATGATGAGGACATGACTACCTTGGATATGACCAAAAATATTGCATATATGCATATTTGTCAGGTGATTTCTAGTGCAAACTATTCAATAATCTATTTATGTTATCCAGAACAAAAATACTTCACACACTTTTGTGTTTTGTCTAATTGCAGGTGTATGGGACATTTGTACAATCCACATATGAAGATAAGGAAGAAAGAGATGTTTATTTGCTGTCCAAAAAGTTCTCTCACGTCACTTTTGGCCCAAGAGAAGATAGAGTCCAAGTTTCTCACGTTCTGGATTCAGATTCGGACTGCACAGACACACCTGACTCAAAACGCACACAAGTTTTTCATACGGACTCCAAATTGGGTGATTCTTTTTTTGTTGGAAACTAGATTTCGTGCACTTTCAAACCCAATTGGAATCACCTTCAAATTCGTCCGGAGCGTTGAGTTGTGGACGAAACAATCTGATGCTGCAGCAGAATCCGAGTCAAACTACAAGTCCAAAGGTGTTACATCACCTCCACTTGGGCCCATTGGCCTTGTACGACCTAGATTTAGTTTTAGGCTGCCTTGGGACGTCCTCCCACCTCCTTGGCCGCCACCCCTTGCTCCTATATAAGTAGATCCATCTAGTAGCTTTTCCTTGGGATTTGTTTAGTTAAAAGTTAGCCATTGCAACTTCGTGTGCTTCGTTTGTGTCCAACGACCAGACCAAGACCGCTTCCGGATCCCCACCATTATCAATACCTTATATATATTTGCAATATTCAGATTGCTTTATCATATTCTTGCTCGTTCTTCGATTGCTTGCAGGAATAGACCTTCGTGGTCAGGCTGACCGTGCTTCCGGCATCGTCAGTAACCTCAGGAGATTGGTTTAGCGATTGCCAAGGCGCAACGTCGTGCACGTCTGTAGTCGGATCGTCAAAGTCGTCTCCACCAAATCGATAGTTATCATCTCATCGAAAGATCGGGACACCCTCGCCTCTATCAGATTTACAAGTGACGATCAAGAACTGCTCGACAAAAGTTCGCCATAAGGCGAAGGTGTCCCGATGTTTCGATGAGATGGTGGCTATCGTTTCTGTGGGATTCGACCTTGACGGTCCGACTACGAACGTGCGAGACGTCGCGCCTTAGCAATCGCTAAACCAACTTCCGAGGGGTTATTGACCATGCCGGAGCACGATCAACCTGACCACGAGGGTCTGTTTCCTACGAGCAAACGAAGAACAAGCAAGAAACTGAGATTGCAATTTGGATATTGTGAATATAAGATGAAAGCTTTATGGATCAAGGTGGGGTTCTATGATGTTTTGGTCTGGTCGTTGGACACAAATGAAGTACGCGAAGTTGCAGCTACGGCGAACTTTTAATCTAAACAAAACACCAAAGTCTAAACGATGCCCTAAGGACTGTATATATCGAGGAGAGAGGGGGAATTTCGTGGCCCTTGGTGGAGGGGTCCGAAACCAACCCTAACTCTTGTTTCCCCACACATACGGACTCTAAAAACAGCCTATACTTAAGTACTTCGAAAATACATGGGCCTGGCCCAATAATAAGGTGACGCAACACCTAGAATAGTCTCTGGACGAAATTTATGAAGTGGCATCTTGTATATTTCGTCCCATGCTTCATTCACTCATAATGGTGGCTTCAGAGTCCTGGAATCATCGCTTGTAACTCTATTCTTGTTCCCCTTGCGCATGCCATCATCTCCATGCTTGAACTTGCTCCAAGGTTCATCTTTCTTGTCCAAGCTAGGCCCTTCATTTGTAAGCAAAACAAATGTATCCAATTTAGGCAGCATCATATTCTCACGAACATTAGAATCGTTACCAAGAAACGAAAGTACCTGATAATTCAATTGGCGTGCGCGAGCTCTAGTAATTGGTCCAGTATGTATAGCAGCAGGGGCTGTGGGTGTAACAATGGTATTGATGTCCTCATCATCCTCCCCTTCTTGAAATGAAGTCGTCCTCGACGAAAGTTCATCGTCCTCACCCAAATAAGGCTTCAAA
>NW_025228363.1:0-40955 GCF_018294505.1 Triticum aestivum | reverse complement strand
CCTCCCCTTCTTTGTTCGAGGTAAACCTAAAACAAAGTCCATAGATATATCCTCCAAAGGAACACTAGGTACAGGCAAAGGCATATATAAACCATGAGGATTGAGTCGTGACTTAGCTTTTTGACATGTAGTGCAGCGAGCAACAAAACGCTCAACATCTCGTCTCATCTTTGGCCAAAAGAAATGTGTAGCAAGTATATCCTCCGTCTTCTTGACGCCAAAGTGTCCCATTAATCCTCCTCCATGCGCCTCCTGCAACAACAAAAGACGAACGGAGCTAGCTGGAATGCATAGCTTGTTAGCACGAAACACAAATCCATCGTTAAGGACGAACTTGTTCCAAGTTCTCCCTTCCTTACAATTCTGCAGTACATCTTTAAATTCAGCATCATGCACATATTGATCTTTGATGGTCTCCATACCAAATATTTTAAATTCAAGTTGTGAAAGCATAGTATAACGACGAGACAATGCATCAACAATAACATTTTCTTTACCCTTCTTGTGTTTAATGACATAAGGGAAAGTCTCAATGAATTCAACCCATTTAGCATGTCTACAGTTCAGTTTTGCTTGACTTTTAATGTGTTTCAAAGATTCATGATCAGAATGTATAACAAATTCCTTTGGCCATAAATAATGTTGCCATGTTTCTAAGGTCCCAACAAGAGCATATAATTCTTTATCACAAGTAGAATAGTTCAGACTAGGCCCACTCAACTTTTCAGAAAAGTATGCAACAGGTTTTCCATCTTGTAATAACACACCTCCTAATCCAATTCCACTAGCATCACATTCAAGCTCAAAAGTCTTATTAAAATCAGGAAGTTGGAGTAAAGGAGCATGTGTCAACTTATCTTTCAATACCGTGAAGGCTTCTTCCTGTGCGGTACCCCAAACAAAAGGCACATCCTTCTTTGTAAGCTCGTTGAGAGGTGTAGCAATGGTGCTGAAATCTCTCACAACACGCCTATAGACACCAGCGAGGCCAAGGAAACTCCTCACTTGTGTGACCGTTTTGGGCTGCGGCCAACTCTCAATAGCTTCAATCTTGGCTTTATCAACTTCAATTCCCTGTGGAGTAACAACATAGCCAAGAAAAGATACTCGGTCGGTGCAAAAGGTGCACTTTCCAAGGTTACCAAACAAACGTGCATCACGTAGAGCAATAAAAATAGCATGTAAATGTTCCAAATGTTCCTCCAAAGATTTGCTATAAATCAATATGTCATCAAAGTAAACTACCACAAATCGTCCAATGAAAGCATGTAAAACTTCGTTCATTAACCTCATGAAAGTACTAGGTGCATTAGTTAACCCAAAAGGCATGACAAACCACTCATATAATCCAAACTTAGTTTTAAATGCTGTTTTCCATTCATCTCCCAATTTCATACGAATTTGATGGTATCCACTATGCAAATCAACTTTGGAGAATATTGTAGAGCCACTCAATTCATCAAGCATATCATCTAGCCTAGGAATAGGATGATGATAACGAATAGTAATATTATTAATGCCTCTACAATCAACGCACATACGCGACGCACCATCCTTTTTTGGCACTAAAATGATAGGAACAACACAAGGACTAAGGGATCCGCGTATATAACCTTTGTCGAGCAGTTCTTGTACTTGAAGCATAATCTCCTTCGTCTCCTCTGGATTCGTACGGTATGGTGCATGGTTGGGTAATGATGCACCGGGAATTAAGTCAATTTGATGCTCAATCCCTCGAATAGGTGGTAATCCCGGTGGCACGTCTTGTGGAAAGACGTCAGCGAACTCCTGCAAAATGTTAGTGACAGCAGGAGGCAAAGAGGAAGGCACGTCCTCGAATGAAAATAATGCCTCTTTCCACACAAAAGCATAGCAAACAGATTTGCTAAAATCTAAATCATCAATATCAGGTTTGGTGGCTAGTAAACATGCACTTTTCAATTTAATTTCAGAAGCAACACTAGATGGTTTATTATTAGGCTGCATTTGTTGCTCAAATTCTTTTGCCACAAACTGATTTTCACTTTTATTTTTCTCCTGTTTTGCTTTATTAGCTCTATTAATATCATCTTTCAAAATGGAATCAGGAGTCATAGGAAGCAAAGTAATATTTTTATCCTTATGAACAAGAGTATACTGATTGTTTCTACCATGGTGTACAATTTTTTTATCAAATTGCCATGGTCTACCAAGTAATAAGGAACATGCTTGCATAGGTACCACATCACAATCAACATAATCAGCATATGTAGAGATACTAAAATGCACATGAAGAGTACGTGTTACCTTAACCTTGCTGCTGTTGTTGAACCATTGGATGTAGTAAGGATGTGGATGTGGTCTTGTGGTGAGAGATATCTTCTCCACCATCTCCATGCTAGCCAAGTTATTGCAGCTCCCTCCATCTATGATGACGCGAACAGAATGTTCCTGCACAACTCCCTTTGTATGGAACAAATTGTGCCTCTGATTTTGCTCAGCTTGTGTAACCTGGACACTCAAAACACATTGAGCAACTAAACATTCATACCTGTCAGCATCTTCAGCAGCCATGTATTGCGTCTCATGATCAAAATCCTCTCCACCGTGTTCTTCATGTGTAATAAGAGCCAAAGTCTCCTCATCATAGTCACTAGCGGTGATGAGGACATGACTACCTTGGATATGACCAAAAATATTGCATATATGCATATTTGTCAGGTGGTTTCTAGTGCAAACTATTCAATAATCTATTTATGTTATCCAGAACAAAAATACTTCACACACTTTTGTGTTTTGTCTAATTGCAGGTGTATGGGACATTTGTACAATCCACATATGACGATAAGGAAGAAAGAGATGTTTATTTGCTGTCCAAAAAGTTCTCTCACGTCACTTTTGGCCCAAGAGAAGATAGAGTCCAAGTCTCTCACGTTCTGGATTCAGATTCGGACTGCACAGACGTACCTGACTCAAAACGCACACAAGTTTTTCATACGGACTCCGAATTGGGTGATTCTTTTTTTGTTGGAAACTAGATTTCGTGCACTTTCCAACCCAATTGGAATCACCTTCAAATTCGTCCGGAGCGTTGAGTTGTGGACGAAACAATCTGATGCTGCAGCAGAATCCGAGTCAAACTACAAGTCCAAAGGTGTTACATCACCTCCACTTGGGCCCATTGGCCTTGTACGACCTAAATTTAGTTTTAGGCTGCCTTGGGACATCCTCCCACCTCCTTGGCCGCCACCCCTTGCTCCTATATAAGTAGATCCATCTAGTAGCTTTTCCTTGGGATTTGTTTAGTTAAAAGTTAGCCATTGCAACTTCGTGTGCTTCGTTTGTGTCCAACGACCAGACCAAGACCACTTTTCGGATCCCCACCATTATCAATACTTCATACATATTCGCGATATTCAGATTGCTTTTATCATATTCTGGCTCGTTCTTCGATTGCTTGCAGGAATAAACCTTCGTGGTCAGGTTGATCGTGCTCCGGCGTGGTCAATAACCTCAGAAGATTGGTTTAGCGATTGCTAAGGCGCAACATCGTGCACGTTTGTAGTCGGATCGTCAAAGCCGTCTCCACCAAATCGGTAGTATCATCTCATCGAAAGATCGGGACACCCCGCCTCTATCAAGTGAGTTGTGGACGAAACAATCTGATGCTGCAGCAGAATCCGAGTCAAACTACAAGTCCAAAGGTGTTACATCACCTCCACTTGGGCCCATTGGCCTTGTACGACCTAAATTTAGTTTTAGGCTGCCTTGGGACATCCTCCCACCTCCTTGGCCGCCACCCCTTGCTCCTATATAAGTAGATCCATCTAGTAGCTTTTCCTTGGGATTTGTTTAGTTAAAAGTTAGCCATTGCAACTTCGTGTGCTTCGTTTGTGTCCAACGACCAGACCAAGACCACTTTTCGGATCCCCACCATTATCAATACTTCATACATATTCGCGATATTCAGATTGCTTTTATCATATTCTTGCTTGTTCTTCGATTGCTTGCAGGAATAGACCTTCGTGGTCAGGTTGATCGTGCTCTGGCGTGGTCAATAACCTCTCGGAGTTGGTTTAGCGATTGCTAAGGCACAACGTCGTTGCACGTTTGTAGTCGGATCGTCAAAGTCGTCTCCACCAAAGCGATAGTTATCATCTCATCGAAAGATCGGGACACCTTTGCCTCTATCAAGTGGTATCAGTTTTCAGGTTGCTCGGTGAGATTTTACAATTTTTCATAGTTTAGATCGCATATGTCATTCATACCTATAGTCCATGAAAAAGCCACAAAAAAAAGTTAGATCTGTTCATCCTTTATCCAAGCCAGTCTGAGCCTTTGCAATTTTCTATTCGTTGCTTGCATAGTTGAATTATCGGTTGCATCGTCGTGTCAGTTGCTGGTCTTAGTGTCTAGTTCCTTTAGAGTTTCGAGTTCTGTTCACATTAGTCACGCCGCCGCTGCATCATTATCCCTTCCGCTGTCCACCATCCCATCTATTAATTTCCACCACGTGCTATGCACTGTTCATTGTCATAATCATAGTTGAGGTCATTCACATCTTCGCTTGATCCAATCTGCATTTTATCTAGTTTGTCTTGGAAAGAGGGAGAAAAAAAGAGAGAAAAAAAAGAGAGAAAAAAAGGAAAAAAAAAGAAAAAGAGAGAGAAGAAAAAGAAAAAAAAAGAGTGAGAAAAAAAAAGAGAAGAAAAAAAATCGGATCTATCTCGAATCAATCTCGTACCTGAATTCGGATTGGAATCTGTTTTGCGCACTGTTCAGTAAAACAGGTGTATCTTCCTCATATGAAGTCCGTTTTGGCTCCGTGAGTACTCAAATTGAAGCTAGAGATGAGCCGCATCTAAATCGTTACAGAAGCTTGTTCAATATTTGACACCTCAAAATCGGCTTCTAAATAGGTCTTTTTGCCCTCTGAACTTCGTGGACACAACTTGTTCCAATTTTTCATGCCAGTTTTAGCATTCTTTGACTCCTCATATCAACTCGGAATTGAGTGATTCTTTTTGCATTGGAAAGCTTGAGTTAGTAGCATTCTTTGAAAGAATTTATCCGAAAATTGTCTCAAACTTTTCAAGAGGAAAGTTGGAGAGAGAGTTGTTGTATATCCTGCTTGGCAGCTGTTTTTCATCATTATCTTCACTGCCGTTGTGATCTTCACTTATATCTTGCTGTCAAGAGCTACTTAGTATCCTTCATTGATGCTAGTTGTGCTACGCCATGACCTTATTAGTGTTCTAGGCTCGCGTCTCTAGTCCGGTCTAGCCTAGGACCAGCACAATACCGTCGTTGAGCGTTTATTCAACATTGCATCTTTGAATTGATTATTGCTAATCTTTTGCTACCATATATAGCCAACCCAGCTCCACATATTTCTACACCGTGTATACGTACGCTCCCCTGGCAATCGCTTTACTCAATATTCGGAGTTACTTGACACCGCTGGTTGCCGATCACCGCCTGCTGCATGGTAAGAACTTGTAAGACATTGATATTTGCTTTACTGTGAGCGTTTTACCACCACATCCTAGTAGTTATAGGAACATTATTTTTGGGTTTTGTTTCTTGTTCTACTAATCATGACAGGATCCAGAGTCAATTCATGGGCTTTGTTGATCGCGGGAGACGTGCCACCACCTTTGCAAATACCACAACCGTCACGAGAGGTGCACAAACATCCAAATGCACATGATCAGGTTAATGTATCTATACCACCATTTAATGGCCGTTTTAAACCTGCTTTATATATTGAATGGGAGTTCGACATAAAAAATATATTTGCTTCCCATAATTTCAATGAACATAAAAAGGTTAAGGTTGCGGTTGGTTCTTTCACTGGTTATGCTTTGGTTTGGTGGAGTGAATATTGTCGGTTACACCCTGATTATATACCTACTACTTGGGATGATTTGAAACTTGCCATGCGACATACTTTCGTCCCTGCTTATTATACTCGTGACATGATTAAGAAGTTGCAACACTTAAAACAAGGTAGTGAAACTGTAACAAAATATTATGATGATTTACAAACTACTGATAGAGGCGAGGGTCCCGATCTTTCGATGAGATGATGGATATCGCTTTGGTGGAAGTCGACTTTGACGATCCGACTACGAACGTGCGAGGACGTCGCGCCTTAGCAATCGCTAAACCAACTCCGAGAGGTTATTGACCACGCCGGAGCACGATCAACCTGACCACGAGGGTCTGTTTCCTGCGAGCAAACGAAGAACAAGCAAGAAACTAAGATTGCAATCTGGATATTGCGAATATAAGATGAAAGCTTTATTGATCAAGGTGGGGTTCTGTGACGCCTTTGTCTGGTCGTTGAACACAAACGAAGTACGCGAAGTTGCAGCTATGGCGAACTTTTAATCTAAACAAAACCCAAAGTCTAAACGATGCCCTAAGGGCTGTATATATGGAGGAAGAGGGGGGGAATTTCGTGGCCCTTGGTGGAGGGATCCGAAATCAACCCTATCTCTTGTTTCCCCCACACATACGGACTCTAAAAATAGCCTATACTTATGTATTTCGAAATTACATGGGCCTGGCCCAATAATAAGGTGACGCAGCACCTAAAATAGCCTCGGGACGAAATTTATGAAGTGGCATCTTGTATATTTCGTCCAAGGCTTCATGCACCCATTATGGTGGCTTCAAAGTCCTGAAATCATCACTTGTAACTCCGTTCTTGTTCCCCTTGCGCATGCCATCATCTCCATGCTTGTTCTTGCTCCAATGTTCATCCTTCTCCAAGCTAGGCCCTTCATTTGTAAGCAAAACAAATGTATCCAATTTAGGCAGCATCATATTCTCATGAATATTAGAATCATTACCAAGAAACGAAAGTACCTGGTAATTTAGTTGGCGTGCACGAGCTCTAGTAATTGGTCCAGTATGTATAGCAGCAGGGGCTGTGGGTGTAACAATTGTATTGATGTCCTCATCAAGATCAGTACCTTTGTCATTACCTCTTATGATCAACTCAGATGATGTAGCCACTCTCGGGGGCGATGTGTCACATGGTGGAGGTGATGTAGTCCTGACAACAACGGATGTGGTTGTCATAGTATGCCTAGTAGTTGAAGAAACAATCATATCAACTCTTGGAATGTGCATCGTGCGCTTGTTCTCCTCGTGGCCAACACGTCGTTTTATTTCCTGTTCAGCTTTGCAAGCAAGATGAAACAAATGGTCCATAGGATAACACTCTTCATGAATTAGTATCTCTTGAATATCACGGTTTAATCCTCCCCAAAATCTATCCATAAAATCATCTTCACTTTCTTCTAAAGAGGAATGCAACAAGGTAGTTTGTAAATCATCATAATATTTTGTTACAGTTTCACTACCTTGTTTTAAGTGTTGCAACTTCTTAATCATGTCACGAGTATAATAAGCAGGGACGAAAGTATGTCGCATGGCAAGTTTCAAATCATCCCAAGTAGTAGGTATATAATCAGGGTGTAACCGACAATATTCACTCCACCAAACCAAAGCATAACCAGTGAAAGAACCAACCGCAACCTTAACCTTTTTATGTTCATCGAAATAATGGGAAGCAAATATATTTTTTATGTCGAACTCCCATTCTATATATAAAGCAGGTTTAAAACGGCCATTAAATGGTGGTATAGATACATTAACCTGATCATGTGCATTTGGATGTTTGTGCACCTCTCGTGATGGTTGTGGTATTTGCAAAGGTGGTGGCACGTCTCCCGCGATCGACAAAGCCCATGAATTGACTCTGGATCCTGTCATGATTAGTAGAACAAGAAACAAAACCCAAAAATAATGTTCCTATAACTACTAGGATGTGGTGGTAAAACGCTCACAGTAAAGCAAATATCAATGTCTTACAAGTTCTTACCATGCAGCAGGCGGTGATCGGCAACCAGCGGTGTCAAGTAACTCCGAATATTGAGTAAAGCGATTGCCAGGGGAGCGTACGTATACACGGTGTAGAAATATGTGGAGCTGGGTTGGCTATATATGGTAGCAAAAGATTAGCAATAATCAATTCAAAGATGCAATGTTGAATAAACGCTCAACGACGGTACTGTGCTGGTCCTAGGCTAGACCGGACTAGAGACGCGAGCCTAGAACACTAATGAGGTCACGGCGTAGCACAACTAGCATCAATGAAGGATAATAAGTAGCTCTTGACAGCAAGATATAAGTGAAGATCACAACAGTAGTGAAGATAATGAGGTGAAACAACAGCCAAGCAGGATATATCAACAACTTTGTCTCCAACTTTCCTCTGAAAAAGTTTGTGCCGATTTTTTTGTTTTTTTTTTCTTCTCTCTTTTTTTTCCTCACACTTTTTTTCTTTCTCTCCTTTTTTTTCTCTGACTTTTTTTTCCTTTTTTTTCTCTCGTTTTTTTCTCTCTTTTTTTCTCCCTCTTTCCAAAACAAACTAGATAAGATGCAGATTGGATCAAGTGAAGATGTGAACGATCTCAACTATTATTATGACAATGAATGGTGGGTAGCACGTGGTGGAAATTGATGGATGGGTGGTGGACAGCGGAAGAGATAATGATGCAGCGGTGGCGTGACTAATGTGAACAGAACTCGAAACTCTAAACGAACTAGACACTAAGACCAGCAACTCGACACGACGATGCAACCGATAATTCAACTATGCAAGCAATGAAAAGAAAATTGCAAAGGCTCAGACTGGCTTGGACCAAGGATGAATAGATCTAACTCTTTTTTGTGGCTTTTTCTTGGACAATAGGTAAGAAAATAAATCTAATCTAGGAAAACTGGAAATTCTCACCGAGCAACCTGAAAACTGATACCACTTGATAGAGGCGAGGGTCCCGATCTTTCGATGAGATGATAACTATCGATTTGGTGGAGACGACTTTGACGATCCGACTACAAACGTGCACGACATTGCGCCTTAGCAATCGCTAAACCAATCTCCTGAGGTTACTGACGATGCTGGAAGCACGGTCAGCCTGACCACGAAGGTCTATTCCTGCAAGCAATCGAAGAACGAGCAAGAATATGATAAAGCAATCTGAATATTGCAAATATATATGAAGTATTGATAATGGTGGGGATCCGTAAGCGGTCTTGGTCTGGTCGTTGGACACAAACGAAGTACACGAAGTTGCAATGGCTAACTTTTAACTAAACAAATCCCAAGGAAAAGCTACTAGATGGATCTACTTATATAGGAGCAAGGGGTGGAGGCCAAGGAGGTGGGAGGACGTCCCAAGGCAGCCTAAAACTAAATCTAGGTCGTACAAGGCCAATGGGCCCAAGTGGAGGTGATGTAACACCTTTGGACTTGTAGTTTGACTCGGATTCTGCTGCAGCATCAGATTGTTTCGTCCACAACTCAACGCTCCGGACGAATTTGAAGGTGATTCCAATTGGGTTGGAAAGTGCACGAAATCTAGTTTCCAACAAAAAAAGAATCACCCAATTCGGAGTCCGTATGAAAAACTTGTGTGCGTTTTGAGTCAGGTGTGTCTGTGCAGTCCGAATCTGAATCCAGAACGTGAGAGACTTGGACTCTATCTTCTCTTGGGCCAAAAGTGACGTGAGAGAACTTTTTGGACAGCAAATAAACATCTCTTTCTTCCTTATCTTCATATGTGGATTGTACAAATGTCCCATACACCTGCAATTAGACAAAAGACAAAAGTGTGTGAAGTATTTTTGTTCTGGATAACATAAATAGATTATTGAATAGTTTGCACTAGAAATCACCTTACAAATATGCATATATGCAATATTTTTGGTCATATCCAAGGTAGTCATGTCCTTATCATACTGATCTTCCATCTCTACATGAGAATGATGAATGCCTTGTCAATTTGAATGCACCATCTGATGAGCAGCACACTACTTTGATCACACCAACTATTTTAGAGGACTACGTTGATAATTTGACTTTGCCATGTGATCAAACAACTGAAATACCAACAATTTTGAGTGCACCCATTGAATTAACTATTGATGCAAAAGAACCAATGTTTAATCATTTTGATATGACCTCTAATCTTGGTGATGATTCTGTGTTGAATGACTTATTGCATGTTTGCTTATTTAAGCATGTTGTAGCATGTAAATTTGATGCAAGTAAGGTTTATTCACCAATGTTGGGATGGTTTAATGATGAACATTGTCAATCTTTTGAAATGAATAAGAGCTTCACTTATATGTGCAAACTGAGTTGCAATATTTTCATGCTTTCTACTTCTTGTGCTAATTTTTTGGCTTTAGATTTTATGAACTATGCAAGTTACTCATCTATTCATCTGTCATATATGCAAAAATCAAGGGAAGTAAAAATGGATGACATATACATATACAACATGTACACCTTGTCTCTTTTGTTAGCCACATTTCAGATTAAGCAACGCCGAGGACGGCTTTATTTTCAAGAAGGGGAGGATGATGAGGACATAACTACCTTGGATATGACCAAAAATATTGCATATATGCATATTTGTCAGGTGATTTCTAGTGCAAACTATTCAATAATCTATTTATGTTATCCAGAACAAAAATACTTCACACACTTTTGTGTTTTGTCTAATTGCAGGTGTATGGGACATTTGTACAATCCACATATGAAGATAAGGAAGAAAGAGATGTTTATTTGCTGTCCAAAAAGTTCTCGCACGTCACTTTTGGCCCAAGAGAAGATAGAGTCCAAGTCTCTCACGTTCTGGATTCAGATTCGGACTGCACAGACACACCTGACTCAAAACGCACACAAGTTTTTCATACGGACTCCGAATTGGGTGATTCTTTTTTTGTTGGAAACTAGATTTCGTGCACTTTCCAACCCAATTGGAATCACCTTCAAATTCGTCCGGAGCGTTGAGTTGTGGACGAAACAATCTGATGCTGCAGCAGAATCCGAGTCAAACTACAAGTCCAAAGGTGTTACATCACCTCCACTTGGGCCCATTGGCCTTGTACGACCTAAATTTAGTTTTAGGCTGCCTTGGGACATCCTCCCACCTCCTTGGCCGCCACCCCTTGCTCCTATATAAGTAGATCCATCTAGTAGCTTTTCCTTGGGATTTGTTTAGTTAAAAGTTAGCCATTGCAACTTCGTGTGCTTCGTTTGTGTCCAACGACCAGACCAAGACCACTTTTCGGATCCCCACCATTATCAATACTTCATACATATTCGCGATATTCAGATTGCTTTTATCATATTCTTGCTTGTTCTTCGATTGCTTGCAGGAATAGACCTTCGTGGTCAGGTTGATCGTGCTCTGGCGTGGTCAATAACCTCTCGGAGTTGGTTTAGCGATTGCTAAGGCACAACGTCGTTGCACGTTTGTAGTCGGATCGTCAAAGTCGTCTCCACCAAAGCGATAGTTATCATCTCATCGAAAGATCGGGACACCTTTGCCTCTATCAAGCGGACTCATACCCACCATCCTCACTAGCAATCATCACATGCTGAGATTGGCATTCTCTCGCAAAATGTCCTCTTCCCTTACAACAACGACAAATGATGAGGACATCAATACCATTGTTACACCCACAGCCCCTACTGCTACATATATGGGACCAATTACTAGAGCTCGCGCACGCCAATTAAATTATCAAGTACTTCCGTTTCTTGGTAATGATTCTAATGTTCATGAGAATATGATGCTGCCTAAATTGGATACATTTGTTTTGCTTACAAATGAAGGGCCTAGCTTGGAGAAGGATGAACATTGGAGCAAGAACAAGCATGGAGATGATGCCATGCGCAAGGGGAACAAGAACGGAGTTACAAGTGATGATTTCAGGACTTTGAAGCCACCATAATGGGTGCATGAAGCCATGGACGAAATATACAAGATGCCACTTCATAAATTTCGTCCCGAGGCTATTATAGGTGCTGCGTCACCTTTTTATTGGGCCAGGCCCATGTAATTTCGAAATACATAAGTATAGGCTATTTTTAGAGTCCGTATGTGTGGGGAAACAAGAGATAGGGTTGATTTCGGACCCCTCCACCAAGGGCCATGAAATTCCCCCTCTCTTCCTCCATATATACAGCCCTTAGGGCACCGTTTAGACTTTGGGTTTTGTTTAGATTAAAAGTTCGCCATAGCTGCAACTTTGCGTACTTCGTTTGTGTTCAACGACCAGACAAAGGCGTCACAGAACCCCACCTTGATCAATAAAGCTTTCATCTTATATTCGCAATATCCAGATTGCAATCTTAGTTTCTTGCTTGTTCTTCGTTTGCTCGCAGGAAACAGACCCTCGTGGTCAGGTTGATCGTGCTCCGGCGTGGTCAATAACCTCTCGGAGTTGGTTTAGCGATTGCTAAGGCGCGACGTCCTCGCACGTTCGTAGTCGGATCGTCAAAGTCGACTTCCACCAAAGCGATATCCATCATCTCATCGAAAGACGGGACACCTTTGCCTCTATCAAGTGGTATCAGATTTCCAGGTTGCTCGGTGAGATTTTACAGTTTTTCGTAGTTTAGATCGAGTCTGTTTCATACCTATAGTCCACGAAAAAGCCAAAAAAAATTAGGGTTAGTTCATCCCATTCGAACCAATCTGAGCCTTGCATAATCTTTTCTGTATTTGCTTTGTTGAATTTGCGGTTGCATCGTCGTGTCCAGTTGCTGGTCTTAGCGTCTAGTCTTTTAGAGTTTCGAGTTCTGTTCACACGTTGCCACGTCGCCGCTGCCATATATCACCACCGCATCATCATCGTCACTGTTGCCATATACCACCACCACATATTCACCGCCAATCCGAATCCATATACGCCACCACATATCCGCCGCCATCACGCCAATCCGAGTTCACCTGCAACATATATCCGCCACCTATCCGTGTTCCACCAGATTCATCTCCGCCACCAGTCCGAGTTCCACTAGATTCATCTCGGCCACCAGTCCTAGTCCGAGTCCAGTAATTGTTGCATTGTTCTCGATTTCTAGATCACGCGACACTCCGAGTCGTGACAGAGAAGGACTCCCCAACTTCCGAGCCATCCGCAGAAGAAAAATAGTTCCAATTTCAAAAAAAAAACTAAGTCTGGAAAATTCTGGCTAGGCAGTTTTTAGACCATTTGTAGACTTTTTCGAAAAAAATTTGTTGCGGAGCAAAAAAAAAGAGGAAAAAAAAGTGCAAAAAAAAGAGAAAAAAAATTCAGAGTGTGCTCCTCCCTTGTTTACGTGCCGCGCCGTGGTTTTGTTGGTGTTCTAGGCTCGCGTCTCTAGCACAGTCTAGCCTAGGACCAGCACAGTACCATCGTTGAGCGTTTATTCAACTTTGCATCTCTGAATTGATTATTGCTGACCCTTTTTGCTACCATATTATAAGCCTTCCCAGCTCCACATACATCTACGTCGTGCGTTTGACTCTCCCTGTTAATCGCTCTATCCAAGCTTTGAGAGTTTTGACTACAACGGTCGCCGATCACCGCCTGTTGCTGGGTAAGAACTGGTAAGAATTTGAGTTTTGCTTGACGGATTTGTGACACCCACCACCACCACTTGTTCGTAGTCTGTAGGATCATATTCTTGTGTGTTTCTATTGCTGCTAACCATGCTAGGATCACAAGCCGACGAGATTGACTGGGAGAATTTATCGAACAAGGAGCTTCATGATAAGTTTCAGCAAATGATGACTGAACAGGTGCAAGATGTGCTGAACAATTTTGAAGAGGCCATGGAGAAGATCACTGGCCTTGAGAAGACGTTCGAAACAAAGCTCGATAACAAGTTTAATGAATTGCTCGCGCGTCTTCCACCACCACCACCCGCTGCACCTAACGCACCTCTCCAACAACAACAACAACGACTACCTCCACGTCGCGAAACAGACCACCGCCGAGCAAGCCGTGTTCCTCTTGCGTTTGGCCAAACTGTTGGTGCTGCTGTTGATACTTCTGTGGCTCCTGCTGCTGATGCGGAGGAGGATGATTATGTGGGAGATTATGAGGATGAGGTTGATCAAAATCAGCACTACGTGCAGCCACCTGTACCACCACCAGCAGGTCGAGCTCAGGTATATATTCGTAATGGTAGGCCTGCACCACCACCTCAGGTACGAGATGATGTCCATATTCCTAAACTGAAATTGAGTATTCCACCATTTGAGGGTAGATATGTTCCTGATATATATCTTACTTGGGAGTTAGAAACTGAACAACGATTTACATGTTTACAATATCCTGAGGAGAGACGAGTTGCTGCTGTTGTTTGTGCTTTCACTAGTTTTGCATGTGTATGGTGGTCTGAACATTGTAGATTATATCCTATTCCAACTACTTGGGCTGCTTTGAAAAGTGCTATGCGTACGCGTTGGGTTCCACCATATTATCAACGTGAATTGCTTCAAAAATTGCAGTGTTTAAGACAAGGGAAAAATTCTGTAGAAGAATATTATCAGGAATTACAAACTGGCATGATTAGATGTGGTATTGTTGAGGAGAATGAAGCTATGCTTGCATGTTTTCTGGGTGGATTAAATAGAGAGATTCAGACCATTCTAGACTATAAGGAGTATACTAATATCACTCATTTATTCCATCTTGCTTGTAAAGCTGAACGTGAAGTGCAGGATCGACAAGCATTGGGGCGAACTAACTTTTCTGCAGGCCGACCTTCATCATGGACACCACGTGCATCTTCTACTTCAACTGCACCAGCTCCTCCATCCGGTGCCACCTCCAGCCGTGATACAAGAAAACAGGCACAACCACCATTATTTGCCAAGAGCGCACCTGCGGGGCCTGCACAGCGTTCTTCTTCTTCCATGGCATCAACAGGGCACACAAGTGATATTATTTGTCATCGTTGTAAGGGAGTTGTGAAGGAATGTTCTGTGCGCGTCATCATAGACGGAGGGAGCTGCAACAACTTGGCTAGCATGGAGATGGTGGAGAAGCTTTCTCTCACCACAAGACCACATCCACATCCTTACTACATCGAATGGTTAAACAACAGCGGCAAGGTTAAGGTAACACGTACTGTTCATGTGCATTTTAGTATCTCTACATATGCTGATTATGTTGATTGTGATGTGGTACCTATGCAAGCATGTTCCTTATTACTTGGTAGACCATGGCAATTTGATAAAAATTCTGTACACCATGGTAGAAACAATCACTATACTCTTGTTCATAACAATAAAAATATTACTTTGCTTCCTATGACTCCTGATTCCATTTTGAAAGATGATATTAATAGAGCTAATAAAGCAAAACAGGAGACGAATAAGAGTGAAAATCAGATTGTGGCAAAAGAATTTGAGCAACAAATGAAGCCTAATAATAAACCATCTAGTGTTGCTTCTGAAATTAAATTGAAAAGTGCATGTTTATTTGCCACCAAATCTGATATTGATGAGCTAGATTTCAGCAAATCTGTTTGCTATGCTTTTGTGTGCAAAGAGGCATTATTTTCATTCGAGGACGTGCCTTCCTCTTTGCCTCCTTGATATAGGCAAAGGTGTCCCGTCTTTCGATGAGATGATGGATACCGCTTTGGTGGAAGTCGACTTTGACGATCCGACTACGAACGTGCGAGGACGTCGCGCCTTAGCAATCGCTAAACCAACTCCGAGAGGTTATTGACCACGCCGGAGCACGATCAACCAGACCACGAGGGTCTGTTTCCTGCGAGCAAACGAAGAACAAGCAAGAAACTAAGATTGCAATCTGGATATTGCGAATATAAGATGAAAGCTTTATTGATCAAGGTGGGGTTCTGTGACGCCTTTGTCTGGTCGTTGAACACAAACGAAGTACGCGAAGTTGCAGCTATGGCGAACTTTTAATCTAAACAAAACCCAAAGTCTAAACGGTGCCCTAAGGGCTGTATATATGGAGGAAGAGAGGGGGAATTTCGTGGCCCTTGGTGGAGGGGTCCGAAATCAACCCTATCTCTTGTTTCCCCACACATACGGACTCTAAAAATAGCCTATACTTATGTATTTCGAAATTACATGGGCCTGGCCCAATAAAAAGGTGACGCAGCACCTATAATAGCCTCGGGACGAAATTTATGAAGTGGCATCTTGTATATTTCGTCCATGGCTTCATGCACCCATTATGGTGGCTTCAAAGTCCTGAAATCATCACTTGTAACTCCGTTCTTGTTCCCCTTGCGCATGGCATCATCTCCATGCTTGTTCTTTCTCCAATGTTCATCCTTCTCCAAGCTAGGCCCTTCATTTGTAAGCAAAACAAATGTATCCAATTTAGGCAGCATCATATTCTCATGAACATTAGAATCATTACCAAGAAACGAAAGTGCCTGATAATTTAATTGGCGTGCGCGAGCTCTAGTTATTGGTCCCGTATATGTAGCAGTAGGGGCTGTGGGTGTAACAATGGTATTGATGTCCTCATCATCCTCCCCTTCTTGAAATGAAGTCGTCCTCGACGGAAACTCATCTTCCTCACCCAAATAAGGCTTCAAATCTGCAATGTTAAAAGTGGGACTAACCCCAAAATCTGCAGGCAGCTCAAGTTTATATGCATTATCATTTATTTTCTCAAACACCTTAAAGGGACCATCAGTACGTGGCATTAGCTTTGATTTGCGCAAATCAGGAAATCTATCCTTACGCAAATGTAACCAAACAAGATCTCCAGGTGCAAACACAACATGTTTTCTACCCTTATCTCCAGCAAGTTTATATTTAGCATTCATACGCTCAATGTTTTCCTTAGTTAACTCATGCATTTTTAAAATCAATTCAGCACGTTGTTTAGCATCAAAATTAACCTTCTCCGAAGATGGAAGAGGCAACAAATCAATAGGTGCACGAGGTAGGAAACCATACACAACTTCAAAAGGGCACATCTTAGTAGTAGAATGCAATGAACGATTATAAGCAAATTCAATATGAGGCAAGCATTCCTCCCACATTTTCTTATTATTCTTCAAAACAGCCCTAAGCACAGTAGACAACGTTCTATTGACTACTTCAGTTTGTCCATCGGTTTGGGGGTGACAAGTAGTACTAAAAAGCAGTTTAGTCCCCAACTTAGCCCATAAACATCTCCAAAAGTGGCTAAGAAATTTAGTATTTGGCACACCATGCAAGCGAATAATTTCACGAAAGAACAAATCAGCAACATTAACAGCATCATCGCTTTTATGACATGGTATAAAGTGTGCCATTTTCGAGAATCTATCCACGACAACAAATATGCTATCCCTCCCCTTCTTTGTTCGAGGTAAACCTAAAACAAAGTCCATAGATATATCCTCCCAAGGAACACTAGGTACAGGCAAAGGCATATATAAACCATGAGGATTGAGTCGTGACTTAGCTTTTTGACATGTAGTGCATCGAGCAATAAAACGCTCAACATCCCGTCTCATCTTTGGCCAAAAGAAATGTGTAGCAAGTACGTCCTCCGTCTTCTTCACGCCAAAGTGTCCCATTAATCCTCCTCCATGCGCCTCCTGCAACAACAAAAGACGAACGGAGCTAGCTGGAATGCATAGCTTGTTAGCACGAAACACAAATCCATCGTTAACGACAAACTTGTTCCACATTCTTACTTCTTTACAATTCTGCATTACATCTTTAAAATCGGCATCATGCACATATTGATCTTTGATGGTCTCCAAACCAAATATTTTGAAGTCAAGTTGTGAAAGCATAGTATAGCGACGAGACAATGCATCAGCAATAACATTTTCTTTTCCCTTCTTGTGTTTAATGACATAAGGGAAAGTCTCAATGAATTCAACCCATTTAGCATGTCTACGATTCAGTTTAGCTTGACTTTTAATATGTTTCAAAGATTCATGATCAGAATGTATAACAAATTCTTTGGGCCATAAATAATGTTGCCATGTTTCTAAAGTCCGAACAAGAGCATATAATTCTTTACCATAAGTAGAATAATTCAGACTAGGCCCACTCAATTTTTTAGAAAAGTATGCAACGGGTTTGCCATCTTGTAATAACACACATCCTAATCCAATTCCACTAGCATCACATTCAAGCTCAAATATCTTATTCAAATTAGGAAGTTGGAGTAAAGGAGCATGTGTCAACTTATCTTTCAATACGGAGAAGGCTTCTTCCTGTGCGGTACCCCAAAGAAAAGGCACATCTTTCTTTGTAAGCTCATTGAGAGGTGCAGCAATGGTGCTGAAATCTCTCACAAAACGCCTATAGAATCCAGCGAGGCCAAGAAAACTCCTCACGTGTGTGACCGTTTTGGGCTGCGGCCAACTCTCAATAGCTTCAATCTTGGCTTTATCAACTTCAATTCCCTGTGGAGTAACAACATAGCCAAGAAAAGATACTCGGTCGGTGCAAAAGGTGCACTTCCCAAGGTTACCAAACAAACGTGCATCACGTAGAGTAATAAAAACAGCACGTAGATGTTCCAAATGTTCTTCCAAAGATCTGCTATAAATCAATATGTCATCAAAGTAAACTACCACAAATCGTCCAATGAAAGCGTGTAAAACTTCGTTCATTAATCTCATGAAAGTACTAGGTGCATTAGTTAACCCAAAAGGCATGACTAACCACTCATATAATCCAAACTTAGTTTTAAATGTTGTTTTCCATTCATCTCCCAATTTCATACGAATTTGATGGTAGCCACTACGCAAATCAACTTTGGAGAATATTGTAGAGCCACTCAATTCATCAAGCATATCATCTAGCCTAGGAATAGGATGACGATAACGAATAGTAATATTATTAATGGCTCTACAATCAACACACATACGTGATGTACCATCCTTTTTTGGCACTAGAATAATAGGAACAGCACAAGGACTAAGGGATTCGCGTATATAACCTTTGTCGAGAAGCTCTTGTACTTGACGCATAATCTCCTTCGTCTCCTCTGGATTGGTACGGTATGGTGCACGGTTTGGCAGTGAAGCACCGGGAATTAAGTCAATCTGATGCTCAATCCCTCGAATAGGCGGTAATCCCGGTGGCACGTCTTGTGGAAAAACGTCAGCCTGCAAAATGTTAGTGACAGCAGGAGGCAAAGAGGAAGGCACGTCCTCGAATGAAAATAATGCCTCTTTGCACACAAAAGCATAGCAAACAGATTTGCTGAAATCTAGCTCATCAATATCAGATTTGGTGGCAAATAAACATGCACTTTTCAATTTAATTTCAGAAGCAACACTAGATGGTTTATTATTAGGCTTCATTTGTTGCTCAAATTCTTTTGCCACAATCTGATTTTCACTCTTATTCGTCTCCTGTTTTGCTTTATTAGCTCTATTAATATCATCTTTCAAAATGGAATCAGGAGTCATAGGAAGCAAAGTAATATTTTTATCCTTATGAACAAGAGTATAGTGATTGTTTCTACCATGGTGTACAGAATTTTTATCAAATTGCCATGGTCTACCAAGTAATAAGGAACATGCTTGCATAGGTACCACATCACAATCAACATAATCAGCATATGTAGAGATACTAAAATTGATAGAGGCAAAGGTGTCCCGTCTTTCGATGAGATGGTGGATTTTGCTTTGGTGGAAGTCGGCTTTGACGATCCGACTACGAACGTGCGAGGACGTCGCGCCTTAGCAATCGCTAAACCAACTCCGAGAGGTTATTGACCACGCCGGAGCACGATCAACCTGACCACGAAGGTCTGTTTCCTGCGAGCAAACGAAGAACAAGCAAGAAACTAAGATTGCAATCTGGATATTGCGAATATAAGATGAAAGCTTTATTGATCAAGGTGGGGTTCTGTGACGCCTTGGTCTGGTCGTTGAACACAAACGAAGTACGTGAAGTTGCAGCTATGGCGAACTTTTAATCTAAACAAAACCCAAAGTCTAAACGATGCCCTAAGGGCTGTATATATGGAGGAAGAGGGGGGAAATTTCGTGGCCCTTGGTGGAGGGGTCCGAAATCAACCCTATCTCTTGTTTCCCCACACATACGGACTCTAAAAATAGCCTATACTTATGTATTTCGAAATTACATGGGCCTGGCCCAATAATAAGGTGACGCAGCACCTAAAATAGCCTCGGGACGAAATTTATGAAGTGGCGTCTTGTATATTTCGTCCAAGGCTTCATGCACCCATTATGGTGGCTTCAAAGTCCTGAAATCATCACTTGTAACTCCGTTCTTGTTTCCCTTGCGCATGCCATCATCTCCATGCTTGTTCTTGCTCCAATGTTCATCCTTCTCCAAGCTAGGCCCTTCATTTGTAAGCAAAACAAATGTATCCAATTTAGGCAGCATCATATTCTCATGAACATTAGAATCATTACCAAGAAACGAAAGTACCTGGTAATTTAGTTGGCGTGCACGAGCTCTAGTAATTGGTCCAGTATGTATAGCAGCAGGGGCTGTGGGTGTAACAATTGTATTGATGTCCTCATCACTTCATTTGTTGCTCAAATTCTTTTGCCACAATCTGATTTTCACTCTTATTCGTCTCCTGTTTTGCTTTATTAGCTCTATTAATATCATCTTTCAAAATGGAATCAGGAGTCATAGGAAGCAAAGTAATATTTTTATCCTTATGAACAAGAGTATAGTGATTGTTTCTACCATGGTGTACAGAATTTTTATCAAATTGCCATGGTCTACCAAGTAATAAGGAACATGCTTGCATAGGTACCACATCACAATCAACATAATCAGCATATGTAGAGATACTAAAATGCACATGAACAGTACGTGTTACCTTAACCTTGCCGCTGTTGTTGAACCATTGGATGTAGTAAGGATGTGGATGTGGTCTTGTGGTGAGAGAAAGCTTCTCCACCATCTCCATGCTAGCCAAGTTGTTGCAGCTCCCTCCGTCTATGATGACGCGCACAGAACGTTCCTTCACAACTCCCTTGGTATGGAACAAATTGTGCCTCTGATTTTTCTCAGCTTGTGTAACCTGCACACTCAAAACACGTTGAGCAACTAAACATTCATACCTGTCAGCGTCTTCAGGAGCCATGTATTGCGTCTCATGATCAGAATCATCTCCACCATGTTCTTCACGTGTAATAAGAGCCAAAGTCTCCTCATCATAGTCACTAGCGGACTCATATCCACCATCCGCGGTAGCAATCATCACACGCGGAGATTTGCATTCTCTCGCATAATGACCTCCTCCCTTACAACGACGACAAATAATATCACTTGTGTGCCCTGTTGATGCCATGGAAGAAGAAGAACGCTGTGCAGGCCCCGCAGGTGCGCTCTTGGCAGATAATGGTGGCTGTTCCTGTTTTCTTGTATCACGGCTGGAGGTGGCACCGGATGGAGGTGCTGGTGCAGTTGAAGTAGAAGATGCACGTGCTGTCCATGATGAAGGTCGGCCTGCAGAAAAGTTAGTTCGCCCCAATGCTTGTCGATCCTGCACTTCACGTTCAGCTTTACAAGCAAGATGGAATAAACGAGTGATATTAGTATACTCCTTATAGTCTAGAATGGTCTGAATCTCTCTATTTAATCCACCCAGAAAACGTGCAAGCATAGCTTCATTCTCCTCAACAATACCACATCTAATCATGCCAGTTTGTAATTCCTGATAATATTCTTCTACAGAATTTTTCCCTTGTCTTAAACGCTGCAATTTTTGAAGCAATTCACGTTGATAATATGGTGGAACCCAACGCGTACGCATAGCAGTTTTCAAAGCAGCCCAAGTAGTTGGAATAGGATATAATCTACTGATGAGGACATGACTACCTTGGATATGACCAAAAATATTGCATATATGCATATTTGTCAGGTGATTTCTAGTGCAAACTATTCAATAATCTATTTATGTTATCCAGAACAAAAATACTTCACACACTTTTGTGTTTTGTCTAATTGCAGGTGTATGGGACATTTGTACAATCCACATATGAAGATAAGGAAGAAAGAGATGTTTATTTGCTGTCCAAAAAGTTCTCTCACGTCACTTTTGGCCCAAGAGAAGATAGAGTCCAAGTCTCTCACGTTCTGGATTCAGATTCGGACTGCACAGACATACCTGACTCAAAACGCACACAAGTTTTTCATACGGACTCCGAATTGGGTGATTCTTTTTTTGTTGGAAACTAGATTTCGTGCACTTTCCAACCCAATTAGAATCACCTTCAAATTCGTCCGGAGCGTTTAGTTGTGGACGAAACAATCTGATGCTGCAGCAGAATCCGAGTCAAACTACAAGTCCAAAGGTGTTACATCACCTCCACTTGGGCCCATGAGCCTTGTACGACCTAGGGTTAGTTTTAGGCTGCCTTGGGACGTCCTCCCACCTCCTTGGCCGCCACCCCTTGCTCCTATATAAGTAGATCCATCTAGTAGCTTTTTCCTTGGGTTTTGTTTAGATTAAAAGTTCGCCATAGCTGCAACTTCGCGTACTTCGTTTGTGTTCAACGACCAGACAAAGGCGTCACAGAACCCCACCTTGATCAATAAAGCTTTCATCTTATATTCGCAATATCCAGATTGCAATCTCAGTTTCTTGCTTGTTCTTCGTTTGCTCGCAGGAAACAGACCCTCGTGGTCAGGTTGATCGTGCTCCGGCGTGGTCAATAACCTCTCGGAGTTGGTTTAGCGATTGCTAAGGCGCGACGTCCTCGCACGTTCGTAGTCGGATCGTCAAAGTCGACTTCCACCAAAGCGAAATCCACTATCTCATCGAAAGACGGGACACCTTTGCCTCTATCAAGAAGCTTTCTCTCACCACAAGACCACATCCACATCCTTACTACATCCAATGGTTCAACAACAGCGGCAAGGTTAAGGTAACACGTACTGTTCGTGTGCATTTTAGTATCTCTACATATGCTGATTATGTTGATTGTGATGTGGTACCTATGCAAGCATGTTCCTTATTACTTGGTAGACCATGGCAATTTGATAAAAATTCTGTACACCATGGTAGAAACAATCACTATACTCTTGTTCATAAGGATAAAAATATTACTTTGCTTCCTATGACTCCTGATTCCATTTTGAAAGATGATATTAATAGAGCTAATAAAGCAAAACAGGAGAAGAATAAGAGTGAAAATCAGATTGTGGCAAAAGAATTTGAGCAACAAATGAAGCCTAATAATAAACCATCTAGTGTTGCTTCTGAAATTAAATTGAAAAGTGCATGTTTATTTGCCACCAAATCTGATATTGATGAGCTAGATTTCAGCCAATCTGTTTGCTATGCTTTTGTGTGCAAAGAGGCATTATTTTCATTCGAGGACGTGCCTTCCTCTTTGCCTCCTGCTGTCACTAACATTTTGCAGGAGTTCGCTGACGTCTTTCTACAAGACGTGCCACCGGGATTACCGCCTATTCGAGGGATTGAGCATCAGATTGACTTAATTCCTGGTGCTTCACTGCCAAACCGTGCACCATACCGTACCAATCCAGAGGAGACGAAGGAGATTATGCGTCAAGTACAAGAGCTTCTCGACAAAGGTTATATACACGAATCCCTTAGTCCTTGTGTTGTTCCTATTATTCTAGTGCCGAAAAAGGATGGTACATCACGTATGTGTGTTGATTGTAGAGGCATTAATAATATTACTATTCGTTATCGTCATCCTATTCCAAGGCTAGATGATATGCTTGATGAATTGAGTGGCTCTACAATATTCTCCAAAGTTGATTTGCGTAGTGGCTACCATCAAATTCGTATGAAATTGGGAGATGAATGGAAAACAGCATTTAAAACTAAGTTTGGATTATATGAGTGGTTAGTCATGCCTTTTGGGTTAACTAATGCACCTAGTACTTTCATGAGATTAATGAACGAAGTTTTACGTGCTTTCATTGGACGATTTGTGGTAGTTTACTTTGATGACATATTGATTTATAGCAGATCTTTGGAAGAACATTTGGAACATTTACGTGCTGTTTTTATTGCTCTACATGATGCACGTTTGTTTGGTAACCTTGGGAAGTGCACCTTTTGCACCGACCGAGTATCTTTTCTTGGCTATGTTGTTACTCCACAGGGAATTGAAGTTGATAAAGCCAAGATTGAAGCTATTGAGAGTTGGCCGCAACCCAAAACGGTCACACAAGTGAGGAGTTTTCTTGGCCTCGCTGGATTCTATAGGCGTTTTGTGAGAGATTTCAGCACCATTGTTGCACCTCTCAATGAGCTTACAAAGAAAGATGTGCCTTTTCTTTGGGGTACCGCACAGGAAGAAGCCTTCACGGTATTGAAAGATAAGTTGACACATGCTCCTTTACTCCAACTTCCTGATTTTAATAAGACTTTTGAGCTTGAATGTGATGCTAGTGGAATTGGATTAGGAGGTGTGTTATTACAAGATGGCAAACCTGTTGCATACTTTTCTGAAAAATTGAATGGGCCTAGTCTGAATTATTCTACTTATGATAAAGAATTATATGCTCTTGTTCGGACTTTAGAAACATGGCAACATTATTTATGGCCCAAAGAATTTGTTATACATTCTGATCATGAATCTTTGAAACATATTAAAAGTCAAGCTAAACTGAATCGTAGACATGCTAAATGGGTTGAATTCATTGAGACTTTCCCTTATGTCATTAAACACAAGAAGGGAAAAGAAAATGTTATTGCTGATGCATTGTCTCGTCGCTATACTATGCTTTCACAACTTGACGTCAAAATATTTGGTTTGGAAACCATCAAAGATCAATATGTGCATGATGCTGATTTTAAAGATGTAATGCAGAATTGTAAAGAAGGAAGAATGTGGAACAAGTTTGTTGTTAACGATGGATTTGTGTTTCGTGCTAACAAGCTATGCATTCCAGCTAGCTCCGTTCGTCTTTTGTTGTTGCAGGAGGCGCATGGAGGAGGATTAATGGGACACTTTGGCGTGAAGAAGACGGAGGACGTACTTGCTACACATTTCTTTTGGCCAAAGATGAGACGGGATGTTGAGCGTTTTATTGCTCGCTGCACTACATGTCAAAAAGCTAAGTCACGACTCAATCCTCATGGTTTATATATGCCTTTGCCTGTACCTAGTGTTCCTTGGGAGGATATATCTATGGACTTTGTTTTAGGTTTACCTCGAACAAAGAAGGGGAGGGATAGCATATTTGTTGTCGTGGATAGATTCTCGAAAATGGCACACTGATGAGGACATGACTACCTTGGATATGACCAAAAATATTGCATATATGCATATTTGTCAGGTGATTTCTAGTGCAAACTATTCAATAATCTATTTATGTTATCCAGAACAAAAATACTTCACACACTTTTGTGTTTTGTCTAATTGCAGGTGTATGGGACATTTGTACAATCCACATATGAAGATAAGGAAGAAAGAGATGTTTATTTGCTGTCCAAAAAGTTCTCTCACGTCACTTTTGGCCCAAGAGAAGATAGAGTCCAAGTCTCTCACGTTCTGGATTCAGATTCGGACTGCACAGACACACCTGACTCAAAACGCACACAAGTTTTTCATACGGACTCCGAATTGGGTGATTCTTTTTTTGTTGGAAACTAGATTTCGTGCACTTTCCAACCCAATTGGAATCACCTTCAAACTCGTCCGGAGCGTTGAGTTGTGGACGAAACAATCTGATGCTGCAGCAGAATCCGAGTCAAACTACAAGTCCAAAGGTGTTACATCACCTCCACTTGGGCCCATTGGCCTTGTACGACCTAGATTTAGTTTTAGGCTGCCTTGGGACGTCCTCCCACCTCCTTGGCCGCCACCCCTTGCTCCTATATAAGTAGATCCATCTAGTAGCTTTTCCTTGGGATTTGTTTTGGTAAAAGTTAGCCATTGCAACTTCGTGTGCTTCGTTTGTGTCCAACGACCAGACCAAGACCACTTTTCGGATCCCCACCATTATCAATACTTCATACATATTCGCGATATTCAGATTGCTTTTATCATATTCTTGCTTGTTCTTCGATTGCTTGCAGGAATAGACCTTCGTGGTCAGGTTGATCGTGCTCCGGCGTGGTCAATAACCTCTCAGAGTTGGTTTAGCGATTGCTAAGGCACAACGTCGTTGCACGTTTATAGTCGGATCGTCAAAGTCGTCTCCACCAAATCGATAGTTATCATCTCATCGAAAGATCGGGACACCCCGCCTCTATCAAGTGGTATCAGTTTTCAGGTTGCTCGGTGAGAATTTCCAGTTTTTCCTAGATTAGATTTATTTTCTTACTTATTGTCCGAGAAAAAGCCACAAAACAAAAGTTAGATCTATTCATCCTTTGTCCTAGCCAGACTGAGCCTTTGCAATTTTCTTTTCATTGTTTGCATTATTGAATTATCGGTTGCATCGCCGTGTCGAGTTGCTGGTCTTAGTGTCTAGTTCCTTTAGAGTTTCGAGTTCTGTTCACATTAGTCACGCAGCCGCTGCATCATTATCCCATCCGCTGTCCACCATCCCATCCACCAATTTCCACCAGTGCTACGCACTGTTTATTGTCATAATCATAGTTGAGGTCACTCACATCTTCGCCAGATCGAATCTGCATCTTATCTAGTTTGTCTTGGAAAGAGGGAGAAAAAGAAGATAAAGAAAAAAAAGAGAGAAAAAAGGAAAGAAAAAAAAAGAAAAAGAGGGAGAAGAAAAAGAAAAAAAAAAGCGTGAGAAAAGAAAGAGAGAAGAAAAAAAATTGGATCTATCTAGAATCAATCTCGTACCTGAATTCGGATTGGAATCTGTTTTGCGCACTGTTCAGTAAAACAGGTGTATCTTCCTCATACGAAGTCCGTTTTGGCTCCGTGAGTACTCAAATTGAAGATAGCGACGAGCCGCATCTAAATAGTTGCAGAAGCTAGTTCAATATTTGACACCTTAAAATCGGCTTCTAAATAGGTCTTTTTGCCCTCCGAAGTTCGTGAACACAGCTTGTTCCAATTTTTCAGGCCAGTTTTAGAATTCTTTGACTCCTCATATCAACTCGGAATTGAGTGATTCTTTTTGCATTGGAAAGCTTGAGTTAGTAGCATTCTTTGAAAGAACTTATCAGAAAATTGTCTCAAACTTTTCAAGAGGAAAGTTGGAGAGAGAGTTGTTGTATATCCTGCTTGGCAGTTGTTTTTCATCATTATCTTCACTGCCGTTGTGATCTTCACTTATATCTTGCTGTCAAGAGCTAATTAGTATCCTTCATTGATGCTAGTTGTGCTACACCGTGACCTTATTAGTGTTCTAGGATCGCGTCTCTAGTCCGGTCTAGCCTAGGACCAGCACAGTACCGTCGTTGAGCGTTTATTCAACATTGCATCTTTGAATTGATTATTGCTAATCTTTTGCTACCATATATAGCCAACCCAGCTCCACATATTTCTACACCGTGTATACGTACGCTCCCCTGGCAATCGCTTTACTCAATATTCGGAGTTACTTGACACCGCTGGTTACCTGACTCAAAACGCACACAAGTTTTTCATACGGACTCCGAATTGGGTGATTCTTTTTTGTTGGAAACTAGATATCGTGCACTTTCCAACCCAATTGGAATCACCTTCAAATTCGTCCGGAGTGTTGAGTTATGGACGAAACAATCTGATGCTACAGCAGAATCCGAGTCAAACTACAAGTCCAAAGGTGTTACATCACCTCCACTTGGGCCCATTGGCCTTGTACGACCTAGATTTAGTTTTAGGCTGCCTTGGGACGTCCTCCCACCTCCTTGGCCGCCACCCCTTGCTCCTATATAAGTAGATCCATCTAGTAGCTTTTCCTTGGGATTTGTTTAGTTAAAAGTTAGCCATTGCAACTTCGTGTGCTTCGTTTGTGTCCAACGACTAGACCAAGACCACTTTTCGGATCCCCACCATTATCAATACTTCATACATATTCGCGATATTCAGATTGCTTTTATCATATTCTTGCTTGTTCTTCGATTGCTTGCAGGAATAGACCTTCGTGGTCAGGTTGATCGTGCTCCGGCGTGGTCAATAACCTCTCAGAGTTGGTTTAGCGATTGCTAAGGCACAACGTCGTTGCACGTTTGTAGTCGGATCGTCAAAGTCGTCTCCACCAAATCGATAGTTATCATCTCATCGAAAGATCGGGACACCCCGCCTCTATCATCTACAATGTTCAGACCACCATACACATGCAAAACTAGTGAAAGCACAAACAGCAGCAGCAACTCGTCTCTCCTCAGGATATTGTAAACATGTAAATCGTTGTTCAGTTTCTAACTCCCAAGTAAGATATATATCAGGAACATATCTACCCTCAAATGGTGGAATATTCAATTTCAGTTTAGGAATATGGACATCATCTCGTACCTGAGGTGGTGGTGCAGGCCTACCATTACGAATATATACCTGAGGTCGACCTGCTGGTGGTGGTACAGGTGGCTGCACGTAGTGCTGATTTTGATCAACCTCATCCTCATAATCTCCCACATAATCATCCTCCTCCGCATCAGCACCAGGAGCCACAGAAGTATCAACAGCAGCACCAACAGTTTGGCCAAACGCAAGAGGAACACGGCTTGCTCGGCGGAGGTCTGTTTCGCGACGTGGAGGTAGTCGTCGTTGTTGTTGTTGGAGAGGTGCGTTAGGTGCAGCGGGTGGTGGTGGTGGAAGACGCGCGAGCAATTCATTAAACTTGTTATCGAGCTTTGTTTCGCGACGTTTTGAAGACGTGCCACCGGGATTACCGCCTATTCGAGGGATTGAGCATCAGATTGACTTAATTCCCGGTGCTTCACTGCCAAACCGTGCACCATACCGTACCAATCCAGAGGAGATGAAGGAGATTATGCGCCAAGTACAAGAGCTTCTCGACAAAGGTTATATACGCGAATCCCTTAGTCCTTGTGTTGTTCCTATTATTCTAGTGCCGAAAATGGATGGTACATCACGTATGTGTGTTGATTGTAGAGGCATTAATAATATTACTATTCGTTATCGTCATCCTATTCCTAGGCTAGATGATATGCTTGATGAATTGAGTGGCTCTACAATATTCTCCAAAGTTGATTTGCGTAGTGGCTACCATCAAATTCGTATGAAATTGGGAGATGAATGGAAAACAGCATTTAAAACTATGTTCGGATTATATGAGTGGTTAGTCATGCCTTTTGGGTTAACTAATGCACCTAGTACTTTCATGAGATTAATGAACGAAGTTTTACGTGCTTTCATTGGACGATTTGTGGTAGTTTACTTTGATGACATACTGATTTATAGCAGATCTTTGGAAGAACATTTGGAACATTTACGTGCTGTTTTTATTGCTCTACGTGATGCACGTTTGTTTGGTAACCTTGGGAAGTGCACCTTTTGCACCGACCGAGTATCTTTTCTTGGCTATGTTGTTACTCCACAGGGAATTGAAGTTGACAAAGCCAAGATTGAAGCTATTGAGAGTTGGCCGCAGCCCAAAACGGTCACACAAGTGAGGAGTTTTCTTGGCCTCGCTAGATTCTATAGGCGTTTTGTGAGAGATTTCAGCACCATTGCTGCACCTCTCAACGAGCTTACAAAGAAGGATGTGCCTTTTGTTTGGGGTACCGCACAGAAAGAAGCCTTCATGGTATTCAAAGATAAGTTGACACATGCTCCTTTACTCCAACTTCCTGATTTTAATAAAACTTTTGAGCTTGAATGTGATGCTAGTGGAATTGGATTAGGAGGTGTGTTATTACAAGATGGCAAACCTGTTGCATACTTTTCTGAAAAATTGAGTGGGCCTAGTCTGAATTATTCTACTTATGATAAAGAATTATATGCTCTTGTTCGGACTTTAGAAACATGGCAACATTATTTATGGCCCAAAGAATTTGTTATACATTCTGATCATGAATCTTTGAAACATATTAAAAGTCAAGCTAAACTGAATCGTAGACATGCTAAATGGGTTGAATTCATTGAGACTTTCCCTTATGTCATTAAACACAAGAAGGGAAAAGAAAATGTTATTGCTGATGCATTGTCTCGTCGCTATACTATGCTTTCACAACTTGACTTCAAAATATTTGGTTTGGAGACCATCAAAGATCAATATGTGCATGATGCTGATTTTAAAGATGTAATGCAGAATTGTAAAGAAGGAAGAATGCATCACATTCAAGCTCAAAAGTCTTATTAAAATCAGGAAGTTGGAGTAAAGGAGCATGTGTCAACTTATCTTTCAATACCGAGAAGGCTTCTTCCTGTGCGGTACGCCAAAGAAAAGGCACATCTTTCTTTGTAAGCTCATTGAGAGGTGCAGCAATGGTGCTGAAATCTCTCACAAAACGCCTATAGAACCCAGCGAGGCCAAGAAAACTCCTCACTTGTGTGACCGTTTTGGGTTGCGGCCAACTCTCAATAGCTTCAATCTTGGCTTTATCAACTTCAATTCCCTGTGGAGTAACAACATAGCCAAGAAAAGATACTCGGTCGATGCAAAAGGTGCACTTCCCAAGGTTACCAAACAAACGTGCATCACGTAGAGCAATAAAAACAGCACGTAAATGTTCCAAATGTTCTTCCAAAGATCTGCTATAAATCAATATGTCATCAAAGTAAACTACCACCAATCGTCCAATGAAAGCACGTAAAACTTCGTTCATTAATCTCATGAAAGTACTAGGTGCATTAGTTAACCCAAAAGGCATGACTAACCACTCATATAATCCACATGACGGTAACGAATAGTAATATTATTTATGCCTCTACAATCAACGCACATACGCGACGTACCATCCTTTTTCGGCACTAAAATGATAGGAACAGCACAAGGACTAAGGGATTCGCGTATATAACCTTTGTCGAGCAGTTCTTGTACTTGACGCGTAATCTCCTTCGTCTCCTCTGGATTGGTACGGTATGGTGCACGGTTGGGTAGCGAAGTACTGGGAATTAAGTCAATTTGATGCTCAATCCCTCGAATAGGTGGTAATCCCGGTGGCACGTCTTGTGGAAAGACGTCAGCGAACTCCTGCAAAATGTTAGTGACAGCAGGGGGCAAAGAGGAAGGCACGTCCTCGAATGAAAATAATGCCTCTTTGCACACAAAAGCATAGCAAACAGATTTGCTGAAATCTAGCTCATCAATATCAGATTTGGTGGCAAGTAAACATGCACTTTTCAATTTAATTTCAGAAACAACAGTAGATGGTTTATTATTAGACTTCATTTGGTGCTCAAATTCTTTTGCCACAATCTGATTTTCACTCTTATTTGTCTCCTGTTTTGCTTTATTAGCTCTATTAATATCATCTTTCAAAATGGAATCAGGAGTCATAGGAAGCAAAGTAATATTTTTATCCTTATGAACAAGAGTATAGTGATTGTTTCTACCATGGTGTACAGAATTTTTATCAAATTGCCATGGTCTACCAAGTAATAAGGAACATGCTTGCATAGGTACCACATCACAATCAACATAATCAGCATATGTAGAGATACTAAAATGCACACGAACATTACGTGTTACCTTAACCTTGCCGCTATTGTTGAACCATTGGATGTAGTAAGGATGTGGATGTGGTCTTGTGGTGAGAGAAAGCTTCTCCACCATCTCCATGCTAGCCAAGTTGTTGCAGCTCCCTCCGTCTATGATGACGCGCACAGAACGTTCCTTCACAACTCCCTTGGTATGGAACATATTGTGCCTCTGATTTTGCTCAGCTTGTGTGATCTGCACACTCAAAACACGTTGAGCAACTAAACATTCATACCTGTCAGTGTCTTCAGGAGCCATGTATTGCGTCTCATGATCAGAATCATCTCCACCATGTTCTTCACGTGTAATAAGAGCCAAAGTCTCCTCATCATAGTCACTAGCAGACTCATATCCACCATCCGCGGTAGCAATCATCACACGCGGAGATTTGCATTCTCTCGCATAATGACCTCCTCCCTTACAACGACGACAAATAATATCACTTGTGTGCCCTGTTGATGCCATGGAAGAAGAAGAACGCTGTGCAGGCCCAGCAGGTGCGCTCTTGGCAGATAATGGTGGTTGTGCCTGTTTTCTTGTATCACGGCTGGAGGTGGCACCGGATGGAGGTGCTGGTGCAGTTGAAGTAGAAGATGCACGTGGTGTCCATGATGAAGGTCGGCCTGCAGAAAAGTTAGTTCGCCCCAATGCTTGTCGATCCTGCACTTCACGTTCAGCTTTACAAGCAAGATGGAATAAACGAGTAATATTAGTATACTCCTTATAGTCTAGAATGGTCTGAATCTCTCTATTTAATCCACCCAGAAAACGTGCAAGCATAGCTTCATTCTCCTCAACAATACCACATCTAATCATGCCAGTTTGTAATTCCTGATAATATTCTTCTACAGAATTTTTCCCTTGTCTTAAACGCTGCAATTTTTGAAGCAATTCACGTTGATAATATGGTGGAACCCAACGCGTACGCATAGCAGTTTTCAAAGCAGCCCAAGTAGTTGGAATAGGATATAATCTACTGATGAGGACATGACTACCTTGGATATGACCAAAAATATTGCATATATGCATATTTGTCAGGTGATTTCTAGTGCAAACTATTCAATAATCTATTTATGTTATCCAGAACAAAAATACTTCACACACTTTTGTGTTTTGTCTAATTGCAGGTGTATGGGACATTTGTACAATCCACATATGAAGATAAGGAAGAAAGAGATGTTTATTTGCTGTCCAAAAAGTTCTCTCACGTCACTTTTGGCCCAAGAGAAGATAGAGTCCAAGTCTCTCACGTTCTGGATTCAGATTCGGACTGCACAGACACACCTGACTCAAAACGCACACAAGTTTCTCATACGGACTCCGAATTGGGTGATTCTTTTTTTGTTGAAAACTAGATTTCGTGCACTTTCCAACCCAATTGGAATCACCTTCAAATTCGTCCGGAGCGTTGAGTGGTGGACGAAACAATCTGATGCTGCAGCAGAATCCGAGTCAAACTACAAGCATCACCTCCACTTGGGCCCATTGGCCTTGTACGACCTAGATTCAGTTTTAGGCTGCCTTGGGACGTCCTCCCACCTCCTTGGCCGCCACCCCTTGCTCCTATATAAGTAGATCCATCTAGTAGCTTTTCCTTGGGATTTGTTTAGTTAAAAGTTAGCCATTGCAACTTCGTGTACTTCGTTTGTGTCCAACGACCAGACCAAGACCGCTTACGGATCCCCACCTTTATCAATACTTCATATATACTCGCAATATTCAGATTGCTTTTATCATATTTTTGCTTGTTCTTCGATTGCTTGCAGGAATAGACCTTCGTGGTCAGGTTGATTGTGCTCCGGCGTGGTCAATAACCTCTCGGAGTTGGTTTAGCGATTGCTAAGGCGCAACGTCGTGCACGTTTGTAGTCGGATCGTCAAAGTCGTCTCCACCAAGTCGATAGTTATCATCTCATCGAAAGATCGGGACACCCCGCCTCTATCACATCTCCACCATGTTCTTCACGTGTAATAAGAGCCAATGTCTCCTCATCATAGTCACTAGCGGACTCATATCCACCATCCGCGGTAGCAATCATCACACGCGGAGATTTGCATTCTCTCGCATAATGACCTCCTCCCTTACAACGACGACAAATAATATCACTTGTGTGCCCTGTTGATGCCATGGAAGAAGAAGAACGCTGTGCAGGCCCCGCAGGTGCGCTCTTGGCAGATAATGGTGGTTGTGCCTGTTTTCTTGTATCACGGCTGGAGGTGGCACCGGATGGAGGTGCTGGTGCAGTTGAAGTAGAAGATGCACGTGGTGTCCATGATGAAGGTCGGCCTGCAGAAAAGTTAGTTCGCCCCAATGCTTGTCGATCCTGCACTTCACATTCAGCTTTACAAGCAAGATGGAATAAACGAGTGATATTAGTATACTCCTTATAGTCTAGAATGGTCTGAATTTCTCTATTTAATCCACCCAGAAAACGTGCAAGCATAGCTTCATTCTCCTCAACAATACCACATCTAATCATGCCAGTTTGTAATTCCTGATAATATTCTTCTACAAAATTTTTCCCTTGTCTTAAACGCTGCAATTTTTGAAGCAATTCACGTTGATAATATGGTGGAACCCAACGCGTACGCATAGCAGTTTTCAAAGCAGCCCAAGTAGTTGGAATAGGATATAATCTACAATGTTCAGACCACCATACACATGGAAAACTAGTGAAAGCACAAACAGCAGCAGCAACTCGTCTCTCCTCAGGATATTGTAAACATGTAAATCGTTGTTCAGTTTCTAACTCCCAAGTAAGATATATATCAGGAACATATCTACCCTCAAATGGTGGAATATTCAATTTCAGTTTAGGAATATGGACATCATCTCGTACCTGAGGTGGTGGTGCAGGCCTACCATTACGAATATATACCTGAGGTCGACCTGCTGGTGGTGGTACAGGTGGCTGCACGTAGTGCTGATTTTGATCAACCTCATCCTCATACTCTCCCACATAATCATCCTCCTCCGCATCAGCAGCAGGAGCCACAGAAGTATCAACAGCATCACCAACAGTTTGGCCAAACGCAAGAGGAACACGGCTTGCTCGGCGGAGGTCTGTTTCGTGACGTGGAGGTAGTCGTTGTTGTTGTTGTTGGAGAGGTGCGTTAGGTGCAGCGGATGGTGGTGGTGGAAGACGCGCGAGCAATTCATTAAACTTGTTATCGAGCTTTGTTTCGAACGTCTTCTCAAGGCCAGTGATCTTCTCCATGGCCTCTTCAAAATTGTTCAGCACATCTTGCACCTGTTCAGTCATCATTTGCTGAAACTTATCATGAAGCTCCTTGTTCGATAAATTCTCCCAGTCAATCTCGTCGGCTTGTGATCCTGGCATGGTTAGCAGCAATAGAAACACACAAGAATATGATCCTACAGACTACGAACAAGTGGTGGTGGTGGGTGTCACAAATCCGTCAAGCAAAACTCAAATTCTTACCAGTTCTTACCCAGCAACAGGCGGTGATCGGCAACCGTTGTAGTCAAAATTCTCAAAGCTTGGATAGAGCAATTACCAGGGAGAGTCAAACGCACGACGTAGATGTATGTGGAGCTGGGAAGGCTTATAATATGGTAGCAAAAAGAGTCAGCAATAATCAATTCAGAGATGCAAAGTTGAATAAACGCTCAACGACGGTACTGTGCTGGACCTAGGCTAGACTGTGCTAGAGACGCGAGCCTAGAACACCAACAAAATCACGGCGCGGCACGTAAACAAGGGAGGAGCACACTCTGAATTTTTTTTCTCTTTTTTTGCACTTTTTTTTCCTCTTTTTTTTTGCTCCGCAACAAATTTTTTTCGAAAAAGTCTACAAATGGTCTAAAAATTGCCTAGCCAGAATTTTCCAGACTTAGTTTTTTTTGAAACTGGAACTATTTTTCTTCTGCGGATGGCTCGGAAGTTGGGGAGTCCTTCTCTGTCACGACTCGGAGTATCGCGTGATCTAGAAATCGAGAACAATGCAACAATTACTTGATAGAGGCAGAGGTGTCCCGTCTTTCGATGAGATGATGGATTTCGCTTTGGTGGAAGTCGACTTTGACGATCCGACTACGAACGTGCGAGGACGTCGCGCCTTAGCAATCGCTAAACCAACTCCGAGAGGTTATTGACCACGCCGGAGCACGATCAACCTGACCACGAGGGTCTATTTCCTGCGAGCAAACGAAGAACAAGCAAGAAACTGAGATTGCAATCTGGATATTGCGAATATAAGATGAAAGCTTTATTGATCAAGGTGGGGTTCTGTGACGCCTTTGTCTGGTCGTTGAACACAAACGAAGTACGCGAAGTTGCAGCTATGGCGAACTTTTAATCTAAACAAAACCCAAAGTCTAAACGATGCCCTAAGGGCTGTATATATGGAGGAAGAGGGGGGGAATTTCGTGGCTTCAAAGTCCTGAAATCATCACTTGTAACTCCGTTCTTGTTCCCCTTGCGCATGCCATCATCTCCATGCTTGTTCTTGCTCCAATGTTCATCCTTCTCCAAGCTAGGCCCTTCATTTGTAGGCAAAACAAATGTATCCAATTTAGGCAGCATCATATTCTCATGAACATTAGAATCATTACCAAGAAACGAAAGTACCTGGTAATTTAGTTGGCGTGCACGGGCTCTAGTAATTGGTCCAGTATGTATAGCAGCAGGGGCTGTGGGTGTAACAATTGTATTGATGTCCTCATCATCCTCCCCTTCTTGAAATGAAGTCGTCCTCGACGGAAGTTCATCTTCCTCACCCAAATAAGGCTTCAAATCAGCAATGTTAAAAGTGGGACTAACCCCAAAATCTGCAGGCAGCTCAAGTTTATATGCATTATCATTTATTTTCTCTAACACCTTAAAGGGACCATCAGCGCGTGGCATTAGCTTTGATTTGCGCAAATCAGGAAATCTATCCTTACGCAAATGTAACCAAACAAGATCTCCAGGTGCAAACACAACATGTTTTCTACCCTTATCTCCAGCAAGTTTATATTTAGCATTCATACGCTCAATGTTTCCTTAGTTAACTCATGCATTTTTAAAATCAATTCAGCACGTTGTTTAGCATCAAAATTAACCTTCTCCGAAGATGGAAGAGGCAACAAATCAATAGGTGCACGAGGTAGGAAACCATACACAACTTTAAAAGGGCACATCTTTGTAGGAGAATGCAATGAACGATTATAAGCAAATTCAATATGAGGCAAGCATTCCTCACACATTTTCTTATTATTCTTCAAAACAGCCCTAAGCATAGTAGACAACGTTCTATTGACTACTTCAGTTTGTCCATCAGTTTGGGGGTGACAAGTAGTACTAAAAAGCAGTTTAGTCCCCAACTTAGCCTGATGAGGACATCAATACAATTGTTACACCCACAGCCCCTGCTGCTATACATACTGGACCAATTACTAGAGCCCGTGCACGCCAACTAAATTACCAGGTACTTTCGTTTCTTGGTAATGATTCTAATGTTCATGAGAATATGATGCTGCCTAAATTGGATACATTTGTTTTGCTTACAAATGAAGGGCCTAGCTTGGAGAAGGATGAACATTGGAGCAAGAACAAGCATGGAGATGATGGCATGCGCAAGGGGAACAAGAACGGAGTTACAAGTGATGATTTCAGGACTTTGAAGCCACCATAATGGGTGCATGAAGCCTTGGACGAAATATACAAGATGCCACTTCATAAATTTCGTCCCGAGGCTATTTTAGGTGCTGCGTCACCTTATTATTGGGCCAGGCCCATGTAATTTCGAAATACATAAGTACAGGCTATTTTTAGAGTCCGTATGTGTGGGGAAACAAGAGATAGGGTTGATTTCGGACCCCTCCACCAAGGGCCATGAAATTCCCCCCTCTTCCTCCATATATACAGCCCTTAGGGCATCGTTTAGACTTTGGGTTTTGTTTAGATTAAAAGTTCGCCATAGCTGCAACTTCGCGTACTTCGTTTGTGTTCAACGACCAGACAAAGGCGTCACAGAACCCCACCTTGATCAATAAAGCTTTCATCTTATATTCGCAATATCCAGATTGCAATCTTAGTTTCTTGCTTGTTCTTCGTTTGCTCGCAGGAAACAGACCCTCGTGGTCAGGTTGATCGTGCTCCGGCGTGGTCAATAACCTCTCGGAGTTGGTTTAGCGATTGCTAAGGCGCGACGTCCTCGCACGTTCGTAGTCGGATCGTCAAAGTCGACTTCCACCAAAGCGAAATCCACCATCTCATCGAAAGACGGGACACCTTTGCCTCTATCACTACATGTCAAAAAGCTAAGTCACGACTCAATCCTCATGGTTTATATATGCCTTTGCCTGTACCTAGTGTTCCTTGGGAGGATATATCTATGGACTTTGTTTTAGGTTTACCTCGAACAAAGAAGGGGAGGGATAGCATATTTGTTGTCGTGGATAGATTCTCGAAAATGGCACACTTTATACCATGTCATAAAAGCGATGATGCTGTTAATGTTGCTGATTTGTTCTTTCGTGAAATTATTCGCTTGCATGGTGTGCCAAATACTATTGTTTCAGATCGTGATACTAAATTTCTTAGCCACTTTTGGAGATGTTTATGGGCTAAGTTGGGGACTAAACTGCCTTTTAGTACTACTTGTCACCCCCAAACTGATGGACAAACTGAAGTAGTCAATAGAACGTTGTCTACTATGCTTAGGGCTGTTTTGAAGAATAATAAGAAAATGTGGGAGGAATGCTTGCCTCATATTGAATTTGCTTATAATCGTTCATTGCATTCTACTACTAAGATGTGCCCTTTTGAAGTTGTGTATGGTTTCCTACCTCGTGCACTTATTGATTTGTTGCCTCTTCCATCTTCGGAGAAGGTTAATTTTGATGCTAAACAACGTGCTGAATTGATTTTAAAAATGCATGAGTTAACTAAGGAAAACATTGAGCGCATGAATGCTAAATATAAACTTGCTGGAGATAAGGGTAGAAAACATGTTGTGTTTGCACCTGGAGATCTTGTTTGGTTACATTTGCGTAAGGATAGATTTCCTGATTTGCGCAAATCAAAGTTAATGCCACGTGCTGATGGTCCCTTTAAGGTGTTAGAGAAAATAAATGATAATGCATATAAACTTGAGCTGCCTGCAGATTTTGGGGTTAGTCCCACTTTTAACATTGCAGATTTGAAGCCTTATTTGGGTGAGGAAGATGAACTTCCGTCGAGGACGACTTCATTTCAAGAAGGGGAGGATGATGAGGACATCAATACAATTGTTACACCCATAGCCCCTGCTGCTATACATACTGGAGCAATTACTAGAGCTCGTGCACGCCAACTAAATTACCAGGTACTTTCGTTTCTTGGTAATGATTCTAATGTTCATGAGAATATGATGCTGCCTAAATTGGATACATTTGTTTTGCTTACAAATGAAGGGCCTAGCTTGGAGAAGGATGAACATTGGAGCAAGAACAAGCATGGAGATGATGGCATGCGCAAGGGGAACAAGAACGGAGTTACAAGTGATGATTTCAGGACTTTGAAGCCACCATAATGGGTGCATGAAGCCTTGGACGAAATATACAAGATGCCACTTCATAAATTTCGTCCCGAGGCTATTTTAGGTGCTGCGTCACCTTATTATTGGGCCAGGCCCATGTAATTTCGAAATACATAAGTATAGGCTATTTTTAGAGTCCGTATGTGTGGGGAAACAAGAGATAGGGTTGATTTCGGACCCCTCCACCAAGGGCCACGAAATTCCCCCCTCTTCCTCCATATATACAGCCCTTAGGGCATCGTTTAGACTTTGGGTTTTGTTTAGATTAAAAGTTCGCCATAGCTGCAACTTCGCGTACTTCGTTTGTGTTCAACGACCAGACATAGGCGTCACAGAACCCCACCTTGATCAATAAAGCTTTCATCTTATATTCGCAATATCCAGATTGCAATCTCAGTTTCTTGCTTGTTCTTCGTTTGCTCGCAGGAAACAGACCCTCGTGGTCAGGTTGATCGTGCTCCGGCGTGGTCAATAACCTCTCGGAGTTGGTTTAGCGATTGCTAAGGCGCGACGTCCTCGCACGTTCGTAGTCGGATCGTCAAAGTCGACTTCCACCAAAGCGAAATCCATCATCTCATCGAAAGACGGGACACCTCTGCCTCTATCAAGTGGTATCAGATTTCCAGGTTGCTCGGTGAGATTTTACAGTTTTTCGTCGTTTAGATCGAGTCTGTTCTTCATACCTACAGTCCACGAAAAAGCCACACAAAAAAAAATTAGGGTTAGTTTATCATATCCGAACCAATCTGAGCCTTTGCATAATCTTTTTAGGGTTTTGCTTTGTTGAATTTGCGGTTGCATCGTCGGTCTAGTTGCTGGTTTTAGAGTCTAGTCTTTTAGAGTTTCTAGTTCTGGTCATAAGTTGTCACGCCGCCGCCGCACCATCATCATCGCCCCTGCCATCTACCACCACCGTTTATCCGCCACCGCTTCGAATCCGTATCCATATACCACCACAGCTGTCATATACCACCACCGCTGCCATCTACCACCATATATCCACCACCAATCCGAGTTCTTGTCATATTAGGTTTGTTTTCGAGATCCATCTAGATTCCGATTCGTGTTTCCTTGCCGGAGTAGGTCTCGGAAAAAAAAAGAAAAAAAAGAGTCGGGTAGCCACGCTCCGTTTAGGCCCAAAAATTTTCGAAAACGCATTTTCCGAAAAATTTTCTGGCTATCCTATTTTTAGGTGTTTCTGAGTGTTTTGAGACAGGTGCCATTATAGGAAGTTTTTTTGACCCGTTTCCAGCTTTTGGGTCCGGGCAGTCAAAAAAAAAATTAGTCGAAAAAAATTTTGTGCCCATCCTGTCAGTTTGAGCTAAGAAGAGTTTTGAGACACTCGCCATTATAGTGATTTTTCGCAAAAAAAAAAGCAGCGCAAAAAAAAACAAAGAGCGCAAAAAAAAAGCAGCGCAAAAAAAAAGAGCGCAAAAAAAAAGAGCGAAAAAAAATTCCAGAGTGTGCTTTTCCCTTGTTTACGTGCCGCGCCGTGATTTTGTTAGTGTTCTGGGCTCGCGTCTCTAGCACAGTCTAGCCTAGGACCAGCACAGTACCGTCGTTGAGCGTTTATTCAACTTTGCATCTCTGAATTGATTATTGCTGACCCTTTTTGCTACCATATTATAAGCCTTCCCTGGTAATCGCTCTATCCAAGCTTTGAGAGTTTTTGACTACAACGGTTGCCGATCACCGCCTGCTGCTGGGTAAGAACTGGTAAGAATTTGAGATTTGCTTGACGGATTTGTGACACCCACCACCACCACTTGTTCGTAGTCTGTAGGATCATATTCTTGTGTGTTTCTATTGCTGCTAACCATGCCAGGATCACAAGCCGACGAGATTGACTGGGAGAATTTATCGAACAAGGAGCTTCATGATAAGTTTCAGCAAATGATGACTGAACAGGTGCAAGATGTGCTGAACAATTTTGAAGAGGCCATGGAGAAGATCACTGGCCTTGAGAAGACGTTCGAAACAAAGCTCGATAACAAGTTTAATGAATTGCTCGCGCGTCTTCCACCACCACCACCCGCTGCACCTAACGCACCTCTCCAACAACAACAACAACGACTACCTCCACGTCGCGAAGCAGACCTCCGCCGAG
>NW_025228362.1:50108-69180 GCF_018294505.1 Triticum aestivum | reverse complement strand
TTAGGTGCAGCGGGTGGTGGTGGTGGAAGACGCGCGAGCAATTCATTAAACTTGTTATCGAGCTTTGTTTCGAACGTCTTCTCAAGGCCAGTGATCTTCTCCATGGCCTCTTCAAAATTGTTCAGCACATCTTGCACCTGTTCAGTCATCATTTGCTGAAACTTATCATGAAGCTCCTTGTTCGATAAATTCTCCCAGTCAATCTCGTCGGCTTGTGATCCTGGCATGGTTAGCAGCAATAGAAACACACAAGAATATGATCCTACAGACTACGAACAAGTGGTGGTGGTGGGTGTCACAAATCCGTCAAGCAAATCTCAAATTCTTACCAGTTCTTACCCAGCAGCAGGCGGTGATCGGCAACCGTTGTAGTCAAAAACTCTCAAAGCTTGGATAGAGCGATTACTAGGGAGAGTCAAACGCATGACGTAGATGTATGTGGAGCTGGGAAGGCTTATAATATGGTAGCAAAAAGGGTCAGCAATAATCAATTCAGAGATGCAAAGTTGAATAAACGCTCAACGACGGTACTGTGCTGGTCCTAGGCTAAGACTATGCTAGAGACGCGAGCCTAGAACACTAACAAAATCACGGCGCGGTACGTAAACAAGGGAAAAGCACACTCTGAATTTTTTTTCGCTCTTTTTTTCTTTCTTTTTTTTGCGCTGCTTTTTTTTTGCACCTGTCTCAAAACACTCAGAAACACCTAAAAATAGGATAGCCAGAAATTTTTTCGAAAAATGCGTTTTCGAAAATTTTTGGGCCTAAACGGAGCGTGGGTACCCGGCTCTTTTTTTTCCGAAAGCTACTCCGGCAAGGAAACACGAATCGGAATCTAGATGGATCCCGAAAACAAACCTAATAAGCAAAGAACTCGGATTGGTGGTGGATATATGGTGGTGGTATATGGCAGCGGTGGTGGTAGCGGTGGTAGTATATGGATATGGATCGGTGGTGGTATATGGACACGGATTGGTGGTGGTATATGGATGCGGATTCGGTGCGGTGGTGGTAGATGGCAGGGGCGATGATGATGGTGCGGCGGCGGCGTGACAACTTATGACCAGAACTCGAAACTCTAAAAGACTAGACTCTAAGACCAGCAACTAGACACGACGATGCAACCGCAAATTCAACAAAGCAAAACCCTAAAAAGATTATGCAAGGCTCAGATTGGTTCGGATATGATGAACTAACCCTAATTTTTTTTGTGGCTTTTTCGTGGACTATAGGTATGAAGAACAGACTCGATCTAAACTACTAAAAAACTGTAAAATCTCACCGAGCAACCTGGAAATCTGATACCACTTGATAGAGGCAAAGGTGTCCCGTCGTTCGATGAGATGCTGGATTTCGCTTTGGTGGAAGTCGACTTTGACGATCCGACTACGAACGTGCGAGGACGTCGCGCCTTAGCAATCGCTAAACCAACTCCGAGAGGTTATTGACCACGCCGGAGCACGATCAACCTGACCACGAGGGTCTGTTTCCTGCGAGCAAACGAAGAACAAGCAAGAAACTAAGATTGCAATCTAGTTATTGCGAATATAAGATGAAAGCTTTATTGATCAAGGTGGGGTTCTGTGACGCCTTTGTCTGGTCGTTGAACACAAACGAAGTACGCGAAGTTGCAGCTATGGCGAACTTTTAATCTAAACAAAACCCAAAGTCTAAACGATGCCCTAAGGGCTGTATATATGGAGGAAGAGGGGGGAATTTCGTGGCCCTTGGTGGAGGAGTCCGAAATCAACCCTATCTCTTGTTTCCCCACACATACGGACTCTAAAAATAGCCTATACTTATGTATTTCGAAATTACATGGGCCTGGCCCAATAATAAGGTGACGCAGCACCTAAAATAGCCTCGGGACGAAATTTATGAAGTGGCATCTTGTATATTTCGTCCAAGGCTTCATGCACCCATTATGGTGGCTTCAAAGTCCTGAAATCATCACTTGTAACTCCGTTCTTGTTCCCCTTGCGCATGCCATCATCTCCGTGCTTGTTCTTGCTCCAATGTTCATCCTTCTCCAAGCTAGGCCCTTCATTTGTAAGCAAAACAAATGTATCCAATTTAGGCAGCATCATATTCTCATGAACATTAGAATCATTACCAAGAAACGAAAGTACCTGGTAATTTAGTTGGCGTGCACGAGCTCTAGTAATTGGTCCAGTATGTATAGCAGCAGGGGCTGTGGGTGTAACAATTGTATTGATGTCCTCATCATCAATCCTCATGGTTTATATATGCCTTTGCCTGTACCTAGTGTTCCTTGGGAGGATATATCTATGGACTTTGTTTTAGGTTTACCTCGAACAAAGAAGGGGAGGGATAGCATATTTGTTGTCGTGGATAGATTCTCGAAAATGGCACACTTTATACCATGTCATAAAAGCGATGATGCTGTTAATGTTGCTGATTTGTTCTTTCGTGAAATTATTCGCTTGCATGGTGTGCCAAATACTATTGTTTCAGATCGTGATACTAAATTTCTTAGCCACTTTTGGAGATGTTTATGGGCTAAGTTGGGGACTAAACTGCTTTTTAGTACTACTTGTCACCCCCAAACTGATGGACAAACTGAAGTAGCCAATAGAACGTTGTCTACTATGCTTAGGGCTGTTTTGAAGAATAATAAGAAAATGTGGGAGGAATGCTTGCCTCATATTGAATTTGCTTATAATCGTTCATTGCATTCTACTACTAAGATGTGTCCTTTTGAAGTTGTGTATGGTTTCCTACCTCGTGCACCTATTGATTTGTTGCCTCTTCCATCTTCGGAGAAGGTTAATTTTGATGCTAAACAACGTGCTGAATTGATTTTAAAAATGCATGAGTTAACTAAGGAAAACATTGAGCGTATGAATGCTAAATATAAACTTGCTGGAGATAAGGGTAGAAAACATGTTGTGTTTGCACCTGGAGATCTTGTTTGGTTACATTTGCGTAAGGATAGATTTCCTGATTTGCGCAAATCAAAGCTAATGCCACGTGCTGATGGTCCCTTTAAGGTGTTAGAGAAAATAAATGATAATGCATATAAACTTGAGCTGCCTGTAGATTTTGGGGTTAGTCCCACTTTTAACATTGCAGATTTGAAGCCTTATTTGGGTGAGGAAGATGGACTTCCGTCGAGGACGACTTCATTTCAAGAAGGGGAGGATGATGAGGACATCAATACAATTGTTACACCCACAGCCCCTGCTGCTATACATACTGGACCAATTACTAGAGCTCGTGCACGCCAACTAAATTACCAGGTACTTCCGTTACTTGGTAATGATTCTAATGTTCATGAGAATATGATGCTGCCTAAATTGGATACATTTGTTTTGCTTACAAATGAAGGGCCTAGCTTGGAGAAGGATGAACATTGGAGCAAGAACAAGCATGGAGATGATGGCATGCGCAAGGGGAACAAGAACGGAGTTACAAGTGATGATTTCAGGACTTTGAAGCCACCATAATGGGTGCATGAAGCCTTGGACGAAATATACAAGATGCCACTTCATAAATTTCGTCCCGAGGCTATTTTAGGTGCTGCGTCACCTTATTATTGGGCCAGGCCCATGTAATTTCGAAATACATAAGTATAGGCTATTTTTAGAGTCCGTATGTGTGGGGAAACAAGAGATAGGGTTGATTTCGGACTCCTCCACCAAGGGCCACGAAATTCCCCCCCTCTTCCTCCATATATACAGCCCTTAGGGCATCGTTTAGACTTTGGGTTTTTGTTTAGATTAAAAGTTCGCCATAGCTGCAACTTCGCGTACTTCGTTTGTGTTCAACGACCAGACAAAGGCGTCACAGAACCCCACCTTGATCAATAAAGCTTTCATCTTATATTCTGATGAGGACATCAATACAATTGTTACACCCACAGCCCCTGCTGCTATACATACTGGACCAATTACTAGAGCTCGTGCACGCCAACTAAATTACCAGGTACTTTCGTTTCTTGGTAATGATTCTAATGTTCATGAGAATATGATGCTGCCTAAATTGGATACATTTGTTTTGCTTACAAATGAAGGGCCTAGCTTGGAGAAGGATGAACATTGGAGCAAGAACAAGCATGGAGATGATGGCATGCGCAAGGGGAACAAGAACGGAGTTACAAGTGATGATTTCAGGACTTTGAAGCCACCATAATGGGTGCATGAAGCCTTGGACGAAATATACAAGATGCCACTTCATAAATTTCGTCCCGAGGCTATTTTAGGTGCTGCGTCACCTTATTACTGGGCCAGGCCCATGTAATTTCGAAATACATAAGTATAGGCTATTTTTAGAGTCCGTATGTGTGGGGAAACAAGAGATTGGGTTGATTTCGGACCCCTCCACCAAGGGCCACGAAATTCCCCCCTCTTCCTCCATATATACAGCCCTTAGGGCATCGTTTAGACTTTGGGTTTTGTTTAGATTAAAAGTTCGCCATAGCTGCAACTTCGCGTACTTCGTTTGTGTTCAACGACCAGACAAAGGCGTCACAGAACCCCACCTTGATCAATAAAGCTTTCATCTTATATTCGCAATATCCAGATTGCAATCTTAGTTTCTTGCTTGTTCTTCGTTTGCTCGCAGGAAACAGACCCTCGTGGTCAGGTTGATCGTGCTCCGGCGTGGTCAATAACCTCTCGGAGTTGGTTTAGCGATTGCTAAGGCGCGACGTCCTCGCACGTTCGTAGTCGGATCGTCAAAGTCGACTTCCACCAAAGCGAAATCCACCATCTCATCGAAAGACGGGACACCTTTGCCTCTATCAGACACAGGTACTGATCTTCCATCTCTACATGAGAATGATGAATGCCTTATCAATTTGAATGCACCATCTGATGAGCTACCCACTACTTTGATCACACCACCTATTTTAGAGGACTACGTTGATAATTTGACTTTGCCATGTGATCAAACAACTGAAATACCAACAATTTTGAGTGCACCCATTGAATTAACTATTGATGCAAAAGAACCAATGTTTAATCATTTTGATATGACCTCTAATCTTGGTGATAGAGGCAAAGGTGTCCCGTCTTTCGATGAGATGATGGATATCGCTTTGGTGGAAGTCGACTTTGACGATCCGACTACGAACGTGCGAGGACGTCGCGCCTTAGCAATCGCTAAACCAACTCCGAGAGGTTATTGACCACGCCGAAGCACGATCAACCTGACCACGAGGGTCTGTTTCCTGCGAGCAAACGAAGAACAAGCAAGAAACTAAGATTGCAATCTGGATATTGCGAATATAAGATGAAAGCTTTACTGATCAAGGTGGGGTTCTGTGACGCCTTTGTCTGGTCGTTGAACACAAACAAAGTACACGAAGTTGCAGCTATGGCGAACTTTTAATCTAAACAAAACCCAAAGTCTAAACGATGCCCTAAGGGCTGTATATATGGAGGAAGAGGGGGGAATTTCGTGGCCCTTGGTGGAGGGGTCCGAAATCAACCCTATCTCTTGTTTCCCCACACATACGGACTCTAAAAATAGCCTATACTTATGTATTTCGAAATTACATGGGCCTGGCCCAATAATAAGGTGACGCAGCACCTAAAATAGCCTCGGGACGAAATTTATGAAGTGGCATCTTGTATATTTCGTCCAAGGCTTCATGCACCCATTATGGTGGCTTCAAAGTCCTGAAATCATCACTTGTAACTCCGTTCTTGTTCCCCTTGCGCATGCCATCATCTCCATGCTTGTTCTTGCTCCAATGTTCATCCTTCTCCAAGCTAGGCCCTTCATTTGTAAGCAAAACAAATGTATCCAATTTAGGCAGCATCATATTCTCATGAACATTAGAATCATTACCAAGAAACGAAAGTACCTGATAATTTAGTTGGCGTGCACGAGCTCTAGTAATTGGTCCAGTATGTATAGCAGCAGGGGCTGTGGGTGTAACAATTGTATTGATGTCCTCATCACTTTCACAACTTGACTTCAAAATATTTGGTTTGGAGACCATCAAAGATCAATATGTGCATGATGCTGATTTTAAAGATGTAATGCAGAATTGTAAAGAAGGAAGAATGTGGAACAAGTTTGTCGTTAACGATGGATTTGTGTTTCGTGCTAACAAGCTATGCATTCCAGCTAGCTCCGTTCGTCTTTTGTTGTTGCAGGAGGCGCATGGAGGAGGATTAATGGGACACTTTGGCGTGAAGAAGACGGAGGACGTACTTGCTACACATTTCTTTTGGCCAAAGATGAGATGGGATGTTGAGCGTTTTATTGCTCGATGCACTACATGTCAAAAAGCTAAGTCACGACTCAATCCTCATGGTTTATATATGCCTTTGCCTGTACCTAGTGTTCCTTGGGAGGATATATCTATGGACTTTGTTTTAGGTTTACCTCGAACAAAGAAGGGGAGGGATAGCATATTTGTTGTCGTGGATAGATTCTCGAAAATGGCACACTTTATACCATGTCATAAAAGTGATGATGCTGTTAATGTTGCTGATTTGTTCTTTCCTGAAATTATTCGCTTGCATGGTGTGCCAAATACTATTGTTTCAGATCGTGATACTAAATTTCTTAGCCACTTTTGGAGATGTTTATGGGCTAAGTTGGGGATTAAACTGCTTTTTAGTACTACTTGTCACCCCCAAACTGATGGACAAACTGAAGTAGTCAATAGAACGTTGTCTACTATACTTAGGGCTGTTTTGAAGAATAATAAGAAAATGTGGGAGGAATGCTTGCCTCATATTGAATTTGCTTATAATCGTTCATTGCATTCTACTACTAAGATGTGCCCTTTTGAAGTTGTGTATGGTTTCCTACCTCGTGCACCTATTGATTTGTTGCCTCTTCCATCTTCGGAGAAGGTTAATTTTGATGCTAAACAACGTGCTGAATTGATTTTAAAAATGCATGAGTTAACTAAGGAAAACATTGAGCGTATGAATGCTAAATATAAACTTGCTGGAGATAAGGGTAGAAAACATGTTGTGTTTGCACCTGGAGATCTTGTTTGGTTACATTTGCGTAAGGATAGATTTCCTGATTTGCGCAAATCAAAGTTAATGCCACGTGCTGATGGTCCCTTTAAGGTGTTAGAGAAAATAAATGATAATTGATAGAGGCGAGGGTCCCGATCTTTCGATGAGATGATGGATATCGCTTTGGTGGAAGTCGACTTTGACGATCCGACTACGAACGTGCGAGGACGTCGCGCCTTAGCAATCGCTAAACCAACTCCGAGAGGTTATTGACCACGCCGGAGCACGATCAACCTGACCACGAGGGTCTGTTTCCTGCGAGCAAACGAAGAACAAGCAAGAAACTAAGATTGCAATCTGGATATTGCGAATATAAGATGAAAGCTTTATTGATCAAGGTGGGGTTCTGTGACGCCTTTGTCTGGTCGTTGAACACAAACGAAGTACGCGAAGTTGCAGCTATGGCGAACTTTTAATCTAAACAAAACCCAAAGTCTAAACGATGCCCTAAGGGCTGTATATATGGAGGAAGAGGGGGGGGAATTTCGTGGCCCTTGGTGGAGGGATCCGAAATCAACCCTATCTCTTGTTTCCCCACACATACAGACTCTAAAAATAGCCTATACTTATGTATTTCGAAATTACATGGGCCTGGCCCAATAATAAGGTGACGCAGCACCTAAAATAGCCTCGGGACGAAATTTATGAAGTGGCATCTTGTATATTTCGTCCAAGGCTTCATGCACCCATTATGGTGGCTTCAAAGTCCTGAAATCATCACTTGTAACTCCGTTCTTGTTCCCCTTGCGCATGCCATCATCTCCATGCTTGTTCTTGCTCCAATGTTCATCCTTCTCCAAGCTAGGCCCTTCATTTGTAAGCAAAACAAATGTATCCAATTTAGGCAGCATCATATTCTCATGAACATTAGAATCATTACCAAGAAACGAAAGTACCTGATAATTTAGTTGGCGTGCACGAGCTCTAGTAATTGGTCCAGTATGTATAGCAGCAGGGGCTGTGGGTGTAACAATTGTATTGATGTCCTCATCACTTTCACAACTTGACTTCAAAATATTTGGTTTGGAGACCATCAAAGATCAATATGTGCATGATGCTGATTTTAAAGATGTAATGCAGAATTGTAAAGAAGGAAGAATGTGGAACAAGTTTGTCGTTAACGATGGATTTGTGTTTCGTGCTAACAAGCTATGCATTCCAGCTAGCTCCGTTCGTCTTTTGTTGTTGCAGGAGGCGCATGGAGGAGGATTAATGGGACACTTTGGCGTGAAGAAGACGGAGGACGTACTTGCTACACATTTCTTTTGGCCAAAGATGAGATGGGATGTTGAGCGTTTTATTGCTCGATGCACTACATGTCAAAAAGCTAAGTCACGACTCAATCCTCATGGTTTATATATGCCTTTGCCTGTACCTAGTGTTCCTTGGGAGGATATATCTATGGACTTTGTTTTAGGTTTACCTCGAACAAAGAAGGGGAGGGATAGTATATTTGTTGTCGTGGATAGATTCTCGAAAATGGCACACTTTATACCATGTCATAAAAGCGATGATGCTGTTAATGTTGCTGATTTGTTCTTTCGTGAAATTATTCGCTTGCATGGTGTGCCAAATACTATTGTTTCAGATCGTGATACTAAATTTCTTAGCCATTTTTGGAGATGTTTATGGGCTAAGTTGGGGACTAAACTGCTTTTTAGTACTACTTGTCACCCCCAAACTGATGGACAAACTGAAGTAGTCAATAGAACGTTGTCTACTATGCTTAGGGCTGTTTTGAAGAATAATAAGAAAATGTGGGAGGAATACTTGCCTCATATTGAATTTGCTTATAATCGTTCATTGCATTCTACTACTAAGATGTGCCCTTTTGAAGTTGTGTATGGTTTCCTACCTCGTGCACCTATTGATTTGTTGCCTCTTCCATCTTCGGAGAAGGTTAATTTTGATGCTAAACAACGTGCTGAATTGATTTTAAAAATGCATGAGTTAACTAAGGAAAACATTGAGCGTATGAATGATAAATATAAACTTGCTGGAGATAAGGGTAGAAAACATGTTGTGTTTGCACCTGGAGATCTTGTTTGGTTACATTTGCGTAAGGATAGATTTCCTGATTTGCGCAAATCAAAGCTAATGCCACGTGCTGATGGTCCCTTTAAGGTGTTAGAGAAAATAAATGATAATGCATATAAACTTGAGCTACCTGCAGATTTTGGGGTTAGTCCCACTTTTAACATTGCAGATTTGAAGCCTTATTTGGGTGAGGAAGATGAACTTCCGTCGAGGACGACTTCATTTCAAGAAGGGGAGGATGATGAGGACATCAATACAATTGTTACACCCACAGCCCTGCTGCTATACATACTGGACCAATTACTAGAGCTCGTGCAGGCCAACTAAATTACCAGGTACTTTCGTTTCTTGGTAATGATTCTAATGTTCATGAGAATATGATGCTGCCTAAATTGGATACATTTGTTTTGCTTACAAATGAAGGGCCTAGCTTGGAGAAGGATGAACATTGGAGCAAGAACAAGCATGGAGATGATGGCATGCGCATGGGGAACAAGAACGGAGTTACAAGTGATGATTTCAGGACTTTGAAGCCACCATAATGGGTGCATGAAGCCTTGGACGAAATATACAAGATGCCACTTCATAAATTTCGTCCCGAGGCTATTTTAGGTGCTGCGTCACCTTATTATTGGGCCAGGCCCATGTAATTTCGAAATACATAAGTATAGGCTATTTTTAGAGTCCGTATGTGTGGGGAAACAAGAGATAGGGTTGATTTCGGACCCCTCCACCAAGGGCCACGAAATTCCCCCCTCTTCCTCCATATATGCAGCCCTTAGGGCATCGTTTAGACTTTGGGTTTTGTTTAGATTAAAAGTTCGCCATAGCTGCAACTTCGCGTACTTCGTTTGTGTTCAACGACCAGACAAAGGCGTCACAAAACCCCACCTTGATCAATAAAGCTTTCATCTTATATTCGCAATATCCAGATTGCAATCTTAGTTTCTTGCTTGTTCTTCGTTTGCTCGCAGGAAACAGACCCTCGTGGTCAGGTTGATCGTGCTCCGGCGTGGTCAATAACCTCTCGGAATTGGTTTAGCGATTGCTAAGGCGCGACGTCCTCGCACGTTCGTAGTCGGATCGTCAAAGTCGACTTCCACCAAAGCGAAATCCACCATCTCATCGAAAGACGGGACACCTCCGCCTCTATCAGACGGGATGTTGAGCGTTTTATTGCTCGATGCACTACATGTCAAAAAGCTAAGTCACGACTCAATCCTCATGGTTTATATATGCCTTTGCCTGTACCTAGTGTTCCTTGGGAGGATATATCTATGGACTTTGTTTTAGGTTTACCTCGAACAAAGAAGGGGAGGGATAGCATATTTGTTGTCGTGGATAGATTCTCGAAAATGGCACACTTTATACCATGTCATAAAAGCGATGATGCTGTTAATGTTGCTGATTTGTTCTTTCGTGAAATTATTCGCTTGCATGGTGTGCCAAATACTATTGTTTCAGATCGTGATACTAAATTTCTTAGCCACTTTTGGAGATGTTTATGGGCTAAGTTGGGGACTAAACTGCTTTTTAGTACTACTTGTCACCCCCAAACTGATGGACAAACTGAAGTAGTCAATAGAACGTTGTCTACTATGCTTAGGGCTGTTTTGAAGAATAATAAGAAAATGTGGGTGGAATGCTTGCCTCATATTGAATTTGCTTATAATCGTTCATTGCATTCTACTACTAAGATGTGCCCTTTTGAAGTTGTGTATGGTTTCCTACCTCGTGCACCTATTGATTTGTTGCCTCTTCCATCTTCGGAGAAGGTTAATTTTGATGCTAAACAACGTGCTGAATTGATTTTAAAAATGCATGAGTTAACTAAGGAAAACATTGAGCGTATGAATGCTAAATATAAACTTGCTGGAGATAAGGGTAGAAAACATGTTGTGTTTGCACCTGGAGATCTTGTTTGGTTACATTTGCGTAAGGATAGATTTCCTGATTTGCGCAAATCAAAGCTAATGCCACGTGCTGATGGTCCCTTTAAGGTGTTAGAGAAAATAAATGATAATGCATATAAACTTGAGCTGCCTGCAGATTTTGGGGTTAGTCCCACTTTTAACATTGCAGATTTGAAGCCTTATTTGGGTGAGGAAGATGAACTTCCGTCGAGGACGACTTCATTTCAAGAAGGGGAGGATGATGAGGACATCAATACAATTGTTACACCCACAGCCCCTGCTGCTATACATACTGGACCAATTACTAGAGCTCGTGCACGCCAACTAAATTACCAGGTACTTTCGTTTCTTGGTAATGATTCTAATGTTGATAGAGGCGGGGTGTCCCGATCTTTCGATGAGATGATAACTATCGATTTGGTGGAGACGACTTTGACGATCCGACTACAAACGTGCATGACGTTGCGCCTTAGCAATCGCTAAACCAACTCCGAGAGGTTATTGACCACGCTGGAGCACGATCAACCTGACCACGAAGGTCTATTCCTGCAAGCAATCGAAGAACGAGCAAGAATATGATAAAGCAATCTGAATATTGTGAATATATATGAAGTATTGATAATGGTGGGGATCCGGAAGCGGTCTTGGTCTGGTCGTTGGACACAAACGAAGTACACGAAGTTGCAATGGCTAACTTTTAACTAAACAAATCCCAAGGAAAAGCTACTAGATGGATCTACTTATATAGAAGCAAGGGGTGGCGGCCAAGGAGGTGGGAGGACGTCCCAAGGCAGCCTAAAACTAAATCTAGGTCGTACAAGGCCAATGGGCCCAAGTGGAGGTGATGTAACACCTTTGGACTTGTAGTTTGACTTGGATTCTGCTGCAGCATCAGATTGTTTCGTCCACAACTCAACGCTCCGGACGAATTTGAAGGTGATTCCAATTGAGTTGGAAAGTGCACGAAATCTAGTTTCCAACAAAAAAAGAATCACCCAATTCGGAGTCCGTATGAAAAACTTGTGTGCGTTTTGAGTCAAGTATGTCTGTGGAGTCCAAATCTGAATCCAGAACGTGAGAGACTTGGACTCTATCTTCTCTTGGGCCAAAAGTGACGTGAGAGAACTTTTTGGACAGAAAATAAACATCTCTTTCTTCCTTATCTTCATATGTGGATTGTACAAATGTCCCATACACGTGCAATTAGACAAAACACAAAAGTGTGTGAAGTATTTTTGTTCTGGATAACATAAATAGATTATTGAATAGTTTGCACTAGAAATCACCTGACAAATATGCATATATGCAATATTTTTGGTCATATCCAAGGTAGTCATGTCCTCATCATCCTCCCCTTTTGAAAATAAAGCCGTCCTCGGCGTTGCTTAATCTGAAATGTGGCTAACAAAAGAGACAAGGTGTACATGTTGTATATGTATATGTCATCCATTTTAACTTCCCTTGATTTTTGCACATATGTCACATGTATACATGAGTAACTTTCATTGTTCATAAAATCTAAAGCCAAAAAATTATCACAAGAAGTAGAAGGCATGAAAATATTGCAACTCAGTTTGCACATATAAGTGAAGCTCTTATTCACTTCAAAAGATTGGCAATGTTCATCATTAAACCATCCTAACTTCGATGAATAAACCTTACTTGCATCAAATTTACATGCTACAACATGCTTAAATAAGCAAACATGCAATAAGTCATTGGACACAGAATCATCATCAAGATTAGAGGTCATATCAAAATGATTAAACATTGGTTCTTTTGCATCAACAGTTAATTCAATGGGTGCACTCAAAATTGTTGATATTTCAGTTGTTTGATCACATGACGCATTCATGACAGTAACAAGAGTCTCTAAAATAGGTGGTGTGCTCAAATCAACAGGTAACTTAACACATGATGCATTCAAGTTAACTAGGAATGCTTCATTCTCATGTGAAGTTATATCATCAAGACCTTTACTGTTACCTCGCAGAGATGTAGCTGATGTAGGTACGGACGTTGACAATGTACCATACTCTTGAGATGATATCGCGCTCACAATCCGAGGTGGGGCTGCTCTAGTAGGTGCAATAGTGGAGTAACCAACCGGCGGTGGTGAGCATGAACTGGAATAGTAGTTGTTATAGTCACCCAATGCATCCTCCTGTATTTGTCTCTCAAAGGTACAAGCACGGACATACATACCAGTAATGCAACGAGGAATATACTGAAATCTTGCCTGAATATCATGGTTCAAACCACCAAAAAATCTATTCATTGTATCATCCTTAGATTCTTCTATGTCACAATGATGCATATAAGATTTGAACTCTTGGTAGTAAGCATGAACAGTGTTACTGCCTTGTTTTAATTGCTCCAATTTGCGACGCAATTCACGATGATAGTAAGGAGGAAAAAATTGTTGTCTCATTACAGCTTTCAAAACTTTCCAAGTTGTGGGTTGGTTAATGTTTTTCTTACAATGTACACTCCACCAAACAGAAGCAAAACCAGTAAATGCTCTAATGGTAGCTCGTACTCTCTCAAGTTCAGAAAAATCATGGTGACTAAAAACTTGTTCTACTTCAAGCTCCCAAGCTAGATAAATAGCAGGATTAAATCTACCCTCAAATGATGGTAAAGAGATAACCTGACCATATGCTTGTGTGTGTTGTCCCAACTCTCGTGATGGTGAAGATGTGTCCGTCATCCAAGAACTTCTATCTCTGGAACCTGTCATGATTAGTAGAAACAAGAACCAAAATTCGAGAATAATGTTCCTATGAACTACTAGGATGTGGTTGTAAAGTGCTCACAGTAAAGCAAATATCAATATCTTACAAGTTCTTACCATGTGGCAGGTGGTGACAGGCAACCAGCGGTGTCAAATAACTCCGAAGATTGTGTAAAACGATTGCCAGGGGAACGTACGTATACACGGTGTAGAAATATGTGGAGCTGGGTTGGCTATATATGGTAGCAAAAGATTAGCAATAATCAATTCAAAGATGCAATGTCGAATAAACGCTCAACGACGGTACTGTGCTGGTCCTAGGCTAGACAGTACTAGAGACGCGAGCCTAGAACACTAATGAGGTCACGGCGTAGCACAACTAGCATCAATGAATGATACTAAGTAGCTCTTGACAGCAAGATATAAGTGAAGATCACAACGGCAGTGAAGATAATGATGAAAAACAACTGCCAAGCAGGATATACAACAACTCTCTCTCCAACTTTCCTCTTGAAAAGTTTGAGACAATTTTCTGATAAATTCTTTCAAAGAATGCTACTAACTCAAGCTTTCCAATGCAAAAAGAATCACTCAATTCCGAGTTGATATGAGGAGTCAAAGAATTCTAAAACTGGCCTGAAAAATTGGAACAACCTGTGTTCATGAACTTCGGAGGGCAAAAAGACCTATTTAGAAGCCGATTTTGAGGTGTCAAATATTGAACTAGCTTCTGCAACTATTTAGATGCGGCTCATCGCTAGCTTCAATTTGAGTACTCACGGAGCCAAAACGGACCTCGTATGAGGAAGATACACCTGTTTTACTGAACAGTGCGCAAAACAGATTCCAATCCGAATTCAGGTACGAGATTGATTCTAGATAGATCCAATTTTTTTTCTTCTCTCTTTTTTTTCTCATGCTTTTTTTTTCTTTTTCTTCTCTCTCTTTTTATTTTTTTTCCTTTTTTCTCTTTTTTTTCTCTATCTTCTTTTTTTTTTCTTTCCAAGACAAACTTGATAAGATGCAGATTCGATCAGGCGAAGATGTGAATGACCTCAACTATGATTATGACAATGAACAGTGCGTAGCATGTGGTGGAAATTAATAGATGGGATGGTGGACAGCGGAAGGGATAATGATGCAGCGGCGGCGTGACTAATGTGAACAGAACTCGAAACTCTAAAGGAACTAGACGCTAAGACCAGCAACTGACACGACGATGCAACCGATATTTCAACTATGCAAGCAATGAATAGAAAATTGCAAAGGCTCGGACTGGCTTGGATAAAGGATGAACAGATCTAACTTTTTTTGTGTGGCTTTTTCTTGGACAATAGGTAAGAAAATAAATCTAATCTAGGAAAACTGGAAATTCTCACCGAGCAACCTGAAAACTGATACCACTTGATAGAGGCGGGGTGTCCCGATCTTTCGATGAGATGATAACTATCGATTTGGTGGAGACGACTTTGACGATCCGACTACAAACGTGCATGACGTTGCGCCTTAGCAATCGCTAAACCAACTCCGAGAGGTTATTGATCACGCTGGAGCACGATCAACCTGACCACGAAGGTCTATTCCTGCAAGCAATCGAAGAACGAGCAAGAATATGATAAAGCAATCTGAATATTGTGAATATATATGAAGTATTGATAATGGTGGGGATCCGGAAGCGGTCTTGGTCTGGTCGTTGGACACAAACGAAGTACACGAAGTTGCAATGGCTAACTTTTAACTAAACAAATCCCAAGGAAAAGCTACTAGATGGATCTACTTATATAGAAGCAAGGGGTGGCGGCCAAGGAGGTGGGAGGACGTCCCAAGGCAGCCTAAAACTAAATCTAGGTCGTACAAGGCCAATGGGCCCAAGTGGAGGTGATGTAACACCTTTGGACTTGTAGTTTGACTTGGATTCTGCTGCAGATTTTGGGGTTAGTCCCACTTTTAACATTGCAGATTTGAAGCCTTATTTGGGTGAGGAAGATGAACTTTCGTCGAGGACGACTTCATTTCAAGAAGGGGAGGATGATGAGGACATCAATACAATTGTTACACCCACAGCCCCTGCTACTATACATACTGGACCAATTACTACAGCTCGTGCACGCCAACTAAATTACCAGGTACTTTCGTTTCTTGGTAATGATTCTAATGTTCATGAGAATATGATGCTGCCTAAATTGGATACATTTGTTTTGCTTACAAATGAAGGGCCTAGCTTGGAGAAGGATGAACATTGGAGCAAGAACAAGAATGGAGATGATGGCATGCGCAAGGGGAACAAGAACGGAGTTACAAGTGATGATTTCAGGACTTTGAAGCCACCATAATGGGTGCATGAAGCCTTGGACGAAATATACAAGATGCCACTTCATAAATTTCGTCCCGAGGCTATTTTAGGTGCTGCGTCACCTTATTATTGGGCCAGGCCCATGTAATTTCGAAATACATAAGTATAGGCTATTTTTAGAGTCCGTATGTGTGGGGAAACAAGAGATAGGGTTGATTTCGGACCCCTCCACCAAGGGCCACGAAATTCCCCCCTCTTCCTCCATATATACAGCCCTTAGGGCATCGTTTAGACTTTGGGTTTTGTTTAGATTAAAAGTTCGCCATAGCTGCAACTTCGCATACTTCGTTTGTGTTCAACGACCAGACAAAGGCGTCACAGAACCCCACCTTGATCAATAAAGTTTTCATCTTATATTCGCAATATCCAGATTGCAATCTTAGTTTCTCGCTTGTTCTTCGTTTGCTCGCAGGAAACAGACCCTCGTGGTCAGGTTGATCGTGCTTCGGCGTGGTCAATAACCTCTCGGAGTTGGTTTAGCGATTGCTAAGGCGCGACGTCCTCGCACGCTCGTAGTCGGATCGTCAAAGTCGACTTCCACCAAAGCGAAATCCACCATCTCATCAAAAGACGGGACACCTTTGCCTCTATCAAGTGGTATCAGATTTCCAGGTTGCTCGGTGAGATTTTACAGTTTTTCGTAGTTTAGATCGAGTCTGTTCTTCATACCTACAGTCCACGAAAAAGCCAAAAAAAAATTAGGGTTAGTTCATCATATCCGAACCAAGCTGAGACTTTGCATAATCTTTTTAGGGTTTTGCTTTGTTGAATTTGCGGTTGCATCGTCGTGTCTAGTTGCTGGTCTTAGAGTCTAGTCTTTTAGAGTTTCGAGTTCTGGTCATAAGTTGTCACGCCGCCGCCGCACCATCATCATCGCCCTGCCATCTACCACCACCGCTCCGAATCCGTATCCATATACCACCACCAATCTGTGTCCATATACCACCACCGATCCATATCCATATACTACCACCGCTACCACCACCGCAGCCATATACCACCACCATATATCCACCACCAATCCGAGTTCATTGCTTATTAGGTTTGTTTTCGGGATCCATCTAGATTCCGATTCGTGTTTCCTTGCCGGAGTAGGTTTCGGAAAAAAAAAGAGTCGGGTAGCCACGCTCCGTTTAGGCCCAAAATGATGAGGACATCAATACAATTGTTACACCCACAACCCCTGCTGCTATACATACTGGACCAATTACTAGAGCTCGTGCACGCCAACTAAATTACCAGGTACTTTTGTTTCTTGGTAATGATTCTAATGTTCATGAGAATATGATGCTGCCTAAATTGGATACATTTGTTTTGCTTACAAATGAAGGGCCTAGCTTGGAGAAGGATGAACATTGGAGCAAGAACAAGCATGGAGATGATGGCATGCGCAAGGGAAACAAGAACGGAGTTACAAGTGATGATTTCAGGACTTTGAAGCCACCATAATGGGTGCATTAAGCCTTGGACGAAATATACAAGATGCCACTTCATAAATTTCGTCCTGAGGCTATTTTAGGTGCTGCGTCACCTTATTATTGGGCCAGGCCCATGTAATTTCGAAATACATAAGTATAGGCTATTTTTAGAGTCCGTATGTGTGGGGAAACAAGAGATAGGGTTGATTTCGGACCCCTCCACCAAGGGCCACGAAATTCCCCCCCCCTCTTCCTCCATATATACAGCCCTTAGGGCATCGTTTAGACTTTGGGTTTTGTTTAGGTTAAAAGTTCGCCATAGCTGCAACTTCGCGTACTTCGTTTGTGTTCAACGACCAGACAAAGGCGTCACAGAACCCCACCTTGATCAATAAAGCTTTCATCTTATATTCGCAATATCCAGATTGCAATCTTAGTTTCTTGCTTGTTCTTCGTTTGCTCGCAGGAAATAGACCCTCGTGGTCAGGTTGATCGTGCTCCGGCGTGGTCAATATCCTCTCGGAGTTGGTTTAGCGATTGCTAAGGCGCGACGTCCTCGCACGTTCGTAGTCGGATCGTCAAAGTCGACTTCCACCAAAGCGAAATCCACCATCTCATCGAAAGACGGGACACCTCGCCTTTATCAAGTGGTATCAGATTTCCAGGTTGCTCGGTGAGATTTTACAGTTTTTCGTAGTTTAGATCGAGTCTGTTCTTCATACCTATAGTCCACGAAAAAGCCACAAAAAAAAATAGGGTTAGTTCATCATATCCGAACCAATCTGAGCCTTGCATAATCTTTTTAGGGTTTTGCTTTGTTGAATTTGCGGTTGCATCGTCGTGTCTAGTTGCTGGTCTTAGAGTCTAGTCTTTTAGAGTTTCGAGTTCTGGTCATAAGTTGTCACGCCGCCGCCGCACCATCATCATCGCCCCTGCCATCTACCACCACCGCACCGAATCCGTATCCATATACCACCACCAATCTGTGTCCATATACCACCACCGATCCATATCCATATACTACCACCGCTACCACCACCGCTGCCATATACCACCACCATATATCCACCACCAATCCGAGTTCTTTGCTTATTAGGTTTGTTTTCGGGATCCATCTAGATTCCGATTCCTGTTTCCTTGCCGGAGTAGCTTTCGGAAAAAAAAGAGCCGGGTAGCCACGCTCCGTTTAGGCCCAAAATTTTTCGAAAACGCATTTTTCGAAAAAATTTCTGGCTATCCTATTTTTAGGTGTTTCTGAGTGTTTTGAGACAGGTGCCATTATAGGCATTTTTTTTGACCCGTTTCCAGTTATTGGGTCCGGGCAGTCGAAAAAAAAAATTTGGTCGAAAAAATTTCGTGCCCATCCTGTCAGTTTGAGCTAGGAAGAGTTTTGAGACACTCGCCATTATAGTGATTTTTCGCAAAAAAAAAAAGCAGCGAAAAAAAAAGAGCGCAGAAAAAAAAAGAGCGAAAAAAAAAATTCAGAGTGTGCTTTTCCCTTGTTTACGTGCCGCGCCGTGATTTTGTTAGTGTTCTAGGCTCGCGTCTCTAGCACAGTCTAGCCTAGGACCGGCACAGTACCGTCGTTGAGCGTTTATTCAACTTTGCAT